>NW_016808133.1:223807-231937 GCF_001698545.2 Rhinopithecus bieti
TTTTGGGGACCCTTTTTTTTTTTTTTTTTTTTAATAAAAAAAAAAAAAAAAAAAAAAAAAAAAAAAAAAAAAAAAACCTAACAGCTAAATGCAACAAGTAATCCTGGACCAGGAAAAACATTTTTTCCTTTGCTATAAAGGACATTATTGGGACAATCTGTTAAATTTGAATAAGGGCTATAGATTAAATAATACTGTTGTATTAAAATGTGTACAATTATCAATGTGTGTTTTCTGATTTTGATCATTTTACTGTAGTTATATAAGAGAATGTTCTTGTTTTTAGGAAATACACAATTAAAGATTAGGGATTAATGGATGCTATATATGTAAATCATCCAAATAACTCAGAAAAAAACCAATATGGACAGATAAAGATAAAGCAATTGTGGTAACATGTTAACATTTAGGGAATCTGGGTGAAGAGTACATTAGAACTTTTTGTACTGTTATTGAAACTTTTCTGTCAGCCTGTAATTATTTTAAAAGAAGCTGAAAATTAAAACAGCTTAATAGAAGAGAATATAAGGAAAGCTTGCTGTTGCTGAGTTATGAAGACAAGGTAAAAATGCACAAAAGTCAGGGAAACAATGCAGTAAGCAATTTCAAGATAAATCATATGGTGGGACTCAGCCCAGAGGAAGTGTGTGGGGTAAACATGCATGGCCGACTCATCTGTGTTGGTGGACTTTGCATTCAGCTGCTATTATACAGTGACACACAATGTTAATCTGTAAGGAGAAAACTTGAATATGAACCAGTGCCACTTCTGTGCTCATGGATAACATGTCCTTGTTTACTAATTGCATGTGGGCTAATTAGCCTTGCAGAAACAGATATGTAGCATTGACACTGTATTTGTAGTCCCATTTTACAGATCCCAAACTAAGGCTTAGAGAGGATGAGAAACTTTACTCAAGCCATATTGTCACTAAGCAGCCAAGGTGGTCATGGAAGAGATGACAGTGTTCACCACAGACTCATGCTTGCTTCCATAGTGTGGAGCTATTGCTGAGAAGGGGCTCGTCCTCCAGAAACTGCATAAGCCAGGCTCCTCTGCATCTCAGGGAAGCCCTGTGACTAAGTTCTATCTAATAGCATATGAAGAAGTGATACACACCTCAGCTAGAACTGGCCCGCAAACATACCTTCACGATTTCCCAGGTGTTCTCTCTCTTGTAATCCACTAGCTTAATGGAGAGAACACCAAGGACCTAGAGGAGCGTGGGAGCCACAATGTCCTAGGGGTATGAGTCCTTGAATGACCACATGGAAAGCCACCTAACCAAGAACATTATACTCTGAAAACTTGAGATATTTATTTATTTATTTATTTATTTATTTGAGATAGAGTGTCACTCTGTTGCCCAGGCTGGAGAGTGCAATGGCACAATCTTGGCTCACTGCAACCTCTGCCTCCGGGTTCAAGCGATTCTCCTCCTGCCTCAGCTTCTCGAGTAGCTGGGATTACAGGCATCCACCACCACACCTGGCTAATTTTTTTATTTTTAGTAGAGACAGGGTTTCACCATGTTGGCCAGGCTGGTCTTGAACTCCTGACCTCAGGTGATCTGCCAGCCCCAGCTTCCCAAAGTGCTGGGATTACAGGCGTTAACCTCCACACCACAGATTTATTTTCAATAGCAGCTAACATGAACAAATACACTGGTGCTGGTCCTTGAAGCTGTGTCAGACTAACTCAAAGAGCCATATTTCCAACTGCAATCCTATACTGTCTCCAACAATAAAAGCCCAAAGTAAAAACTTATGAAAAAAAAAGTGTCTGATTCACCAGGACAATAAGAATATACAGAAGCAGGTTTCACGTTTTACTTAATTGTACACTCCCTGGAAGCCTGAATGTCTGTATGTCTGCACAGTTCATGTGTGCCATTCCATAGATCCTGGAAGTGGGAAATCTAAGTCCTTCAGCTTACCTAAGAAAAGACTTTGTCCAAGATCCTCCTGCTCATATTTGATCCTGTGGTCACAGGCTCAAGCCTAACTCCTGGACTCCAGTTTCACAGCGTCGGCCCCAGACATCCTGGGCAGGAACTTACTAGGGAGGATGCTCTGAGAACCTCGAGCTGTCTCTCCCATGTCACTCAACCCCTCCTGGCAGCCACCTAGGTAATAACTGGTTGGCAATTCTTATAAATCACATTTCTTAAGCCACTCTCCTGAGCCAGTCTCTGAAAACCTGCCCTTTCAGATGCCATAACATGGATTGTTTTATTACAAAAATAAGTCTGTTCAATGCATTTTACCCAGTAAACTATGGTTAAGAGGTTTTCCTTTTGTAGATGCCTTGAATCATTAAAAACGACATCATGTCAAGCTTTGAGCCAAAGTACCATAAATCCCAAATCTTCATATTGAGAATTACTGTAACATTTTCGGCAGATCAAACTTCTCTGTAGTTTGCTTGTTCATAAAGCTGCATTAGCTCTTTAGCAAGCAAGACACATACATCCCTATTCTCCAGTGAAATAATAATAACACATATCTCATAAGGCTCTGTACAAAAATAAAAATAATGGCAATAATTGTTAACAGTTATTGAGTGCTCTCAATAATAACATTTCAAGAATTAGAAGCCACAAAGAGTAGTGGGAAAGGTCCCGACCGTGAGTCAAACCTTCTGCAATCTAATCTCTATTTTACTTTAAACAGCAATGTGACCTTGGGCAAATCACGTAAGCTTCAAATTCCACATCTGTAAAATGAGAATACATAAGCTGCCTTTAATATAAAGTTGTCGTGGAAGACCAAATGAGAGATTCTGGTAAGTTGTTAAGCATACCATTTTGGCCCGGGGCCTACACAAAGGTAATCTTTTGATTGTTGTGCCCTTTGTTGTTCATGGTACATTACAGATTAGAAAATACTTGACTAAACAAATAAAATAATTTCTGAACAGTTTTGAAAGTTGACAACTTCCGTGTTCTAACTTTTAAAATGCCTGCTTTTCTTGTGCTGTGACAGCATAGCATAGTCAGGACCAGCTACATAATTTGCAGAACCCAGTGCAGAATGGAAATGCAGAGCCCTATGTTCAAAAATTATTCAAAAGTTTAAGATGGCAGCAGCAGCAAAGCATTAAGCTAAGTGCAGAGCCCTTCTAAGCATGGAGCCCTGTGTGACTGCACAGGTCACATGCCTGTGGGTCTGACCCTGAGCATAGGTAAGAAAACAGGTTTGGGAGCTAAATCACTTGGTTTCAAATCCCAGGTCTCCCACTTATTACTTCTGCCTCAGTTTCCACATCTACTAAAAGAGGGTAATTAGAGTACCCATCTCAAAAGATTAGTGTGAGATTGAAAAACCGTTTTCATAAAATGCTTAAAATTGGCACATGGAGAGCACTCAATAACTATTAACAATTATTGCCATTATATTTACTTTTGTACTGAGCCTTATTAGATAAGTGTTATTATTATTCCACTGGAGAATAGGGATGTATGTGTTCTGCTCACTAATATGCTCTAGGGCCTAGTACAGAAGCTGGTTCTTTGATTGTATTAAACCACTGAAAACTTGAGGTTGATCTGCAATAGCAACTCACATTGCTTTAATACACTGGTATTGGTACTTGAATCTGTGTCAGATGGACTTAAAAGTTCATTCCGTAGTTCATATACTATCCCCTTTCCAGCATTAAAAATCTAAAGTGGAAGGTTATGGGGAAAAGTGTATCTGCCTTTCTCTGTTTCCTGGGATTAGGAGCTCTAGATGATAAGAAAAGAAAAAGTGGCTTCACTCAAGACACTCCTGTACACAGTAAACATCTCCCCCACCCTCAATTCTGTTAAGTAAATGAATGAATAAGTAAATGAATTATCATTTTACTCATGAGGAAATAAGGTTTAGAAGGGTTTAATAACTTGCTTAAATTGACATAACTAATAAGTGGTCAAGCCAGGATTTCTAAAAATTTGTAATCCTTTTACTCTATTACTTCTTTCCAAACATATTCTTTCCCATCAGTTGCTTCTTCAACAGGCAGAGTCTTTGTTGAACTATAGCAAAAGTATAATTCAGGGCATGGAGAAAAGTCCAGTTGCTAGCCTTTTTCTTCTTCACCCAACCACACTTAGCTCCATCTGACTATCATCAGACATGGAACTTAGACATTCATTTTGGAACATGATTCAAAAAATTTTAAAAAAACACCATGTATTGCTTGCTGTGGTTTGGAGAACTCAATTGTTGGAGTAAGTCAATCTGACGGTCTGATGCAAATGCTTCATGGTTTTAAAGTAATCACTTTAATAATGAATAAAATCATAGTTTTGGAAAGAGGTGACACAATGTGTGCAAGTCACCATCCCAGTGGAATTTTCCACAAGGAGAAGATCTATTTACACTTTATTTAATGCATGTTCTGGAAACTTCTCTGACCCTGTAGCAAAGATGGCAGTTCTCACAGCTTTGGTCATCATGTATCGGTCTAACATAATGAGAGCTATACCATATTTAGAGAATTGGAATTCTGTTGTGATGCTTCTCACTAATTTTATAAGTAGAGAAAATATGCAAATATCTAGTATGATAAAATTTGACAGTATAATAAAATTTGTTGGCCAGGCTCAGTGGCTCAAACTTGTAATCTCAACACTTTGGGAGGCCTAAGTGGGAGGATCTCTTGAGCCCAGGAGTTTGCAATGAGCCTGGGCAGGATAGTGAAAATATATACAAATAAAATAATAAAATTTGTCCTAAATTTAATCCTGTGTAAGATTACTTTTTTTTTTTAGATGAAGCCTCACTCTGTCACCCAGGCTGGAGTGCAATGGCGCAATCTCGCCTCACTGAAACCTCCACCTCCCAGTTTCAAGCGATTCTCCAGCCTCAGCCTCCGACTAACTGGGATTGCAGACATGTGCCACCATGCTGGCTAATTTTTTGTTTTTTAATAGTAACAGGGTTTCACCACGTTGGCCTCGAACTCCTGACCTCAAGTGATCCACCCACCTCAGCCTCCCAAAGTGCTGGGATTACAGGTGTGAGCCACCGCACCCAGCCCCTGTGTAGAATTACTTCTAATGGAAAATCTGACAGTGTTAGCCATCAGCAAGCCAATAGATTCTGATGGAGTTCTAGGTGGGGAAATGATCTGATATTAGAGAATGGATGTTGTTAGTAGCTTTCCCCATCAAAATAATGTTGATGCATCTATTTTGGTTATCAAGTGAATCTATCTTATTATATCATGTGACAGCAAGGGATTGACAGTGCTCACCACCACCTTCAGAAAGTTTTAGCGATAGATTCAGAATATTAGATTTCTGTTAACTACTTAAATAGCTGTGAAATCATATTTGCTTGGAAAACATAGTAAAGATAAGGTAAACTTTACTCTGAAGGGTTTTTTTTCTTTTAAAATATACTGAAAAGATTTTACAATTTATCTTCCATGAAGACATCATATATTTTATTGGTGAGAAAAGAATCATAGATGGTCATTTGTGATATGTCCAATGTCATTGTCAAATTAGTAGAGAAGAACCCAATATTCTTTTTTGGTTGTTTGATTTGCAATCCATAGACCACACTGACCTATGAGATAGTGTTATGGAATTAAAAGAATATATGACTTTTCTACATCAGAATTTGAAACTTCTGTGCATCAAAGGACACAATCAGCAGAGTGAAAAGGCAACTTACAGAATGGGAGAAAATATTTGTAAATCATGTATCTGATAAGGGTTAATATCCAGACTATGTAAAGAACTACATCTCAACAACAAAAACACGAACAACTTGATTAAAAACTGGGCAAAGGACTTGAATCAACATTTCTTTAAAGAAGATATATTAATGACAGTAAGCACATGAAAAGATATTATCACTAATCATTAGGGAAATGCAAATCAAAACCACAATGAGATACCACTTCACACCCATTAGGAGGCTCCTATCCCCCTCCAAAAGAAAACCCAGAAAATAACAAGGGTAGGCAAGATTATGGAAAAAATGGAACCCTTCTGTACTGTTGATGGGAATGTAAAATGGTATAATCAATAGCAAAGGCTTGGAATCAACCCAGTTGCCCATTAACAGTGGACTGGATAAAGAAAAGGGATGGAGGTGGTACATATACACTGTGGAATACTATGCAGCCAGAAGAAAAGAACAAAATCATGTCTTTTGCAGCAACATAGATGCAACTGGAGGCCATTATCCTAAGCAAACTAAAGCAGAAACAGAAAACCAAATACCACATGTTCTCACTTATAAACAGAAGTTAAACATTGGGTAAACAATGTTTAGAAGTTAAACATTGGATAAGGACTGAAAAACTACCTGTTGGGTACTATGCTTACTGGATGATAGGTTCTATCATATCCCAAACCTCAGCATCACTCAGTATACCTTTGTAACAAACATGCACATGTACTTTCTGAGTCTAAAAGTTGGAAAAATAAAAATTAAATGGTGTAGCCACTGTAGCAAACACTATGGCAGTTCCACAAAAAATTAAAAATGTAATATATGATTTAACAATTTTACTTCTGAGTATATACCCAAAGGGACTGAAAGCAGGGTCCCAAACAGATATTTGTATACTTACGTTCATAGCAGACAAAAGCCAAGGTGGAAGCGACCCACATATTCAACAAATGAATGTGTGAACAAAATGCGGTATATACGTAAAATAGAATATTATTCAGTCTTAAAAAGGAAGGATCAGGCACGGTGGCTCACACCTGTAATCCCTTTGAGAGGCCGAGGTGGGCGGATCACCAGGTCAGGAGACTGAGACCATCCTGGCTAATACGGGGAAACCTCATCTCTACTAAAAATACAAAAGATTAACCAGTGTTGCATTGGGTCCCTGCAGTCCCAGCTGCTTGGGAGGCTAGGCTGGAGAATCGTCTGAACCCAGAGGCGGAGCTTGCAGTGAGCTGAGATCGCGCCAATGAATTCCAGCCTGGCGACAGAGTGAGACTGCGTCCAAAAAACAAAAAAAAAAGGAAAGAAAGAAATTCTTAACACATGCTACAACATGGATAAACCTTAAGGACATCATGCTACCTGAAACAGACCAGTCATAAAAGGGCAAATACTGTATCAAATACTGAATGTTTCCCTTTAAATGAGGTACCTCAAGTAGGATGGGGGCTAGAGGGAGAGGGATGGAGGTGAATGAGTACAGAATTTCAGTTTTGCTGAATGAAAAGAGTTCAGGCTGGAGTGCAGTGGCACAATTATGGCTCACTGCAGCCTCAGCCTCCTGGGCTCAAGTTATCTTCCTGCCTTAGCCTCCCAAGTGGCTGGGATTACAAGGGTACACCACCACACCCAGCTATTTTTTTCTTCTTTTAGAGATGGGATCTCACCATGTTACCCAGGCTGGTCTTGAACTCCTGAGCTCAAGTGATTCTCCCACCTTGGCCTCCCAAAGTGCTAGGATTACAGATGCAAGACCACACCCAGCCCAAGTGTTGGATTTGAGGTATAATTCAGAAGTAAAGTTGGGAGAATATAGTTCTAGATTGAGTGCAATGAGTAATAGGTTATTAGCCTAAACAACTAGAAAAATAGAGTTGCAGTTTACAACACAGGAAATAAAAGAGAGGGACAAGTTTGAGGGAGGTAGAATGAATTTTACTTGAACATGCTAAATTTGAAGTGCCTGCTAGGTTTCTAAATGGAAATGTAGAGTTGCGCATTGAATATGGGAGACTGAAGTTTTAGGGAGAGATCCCAACTAAAGACACGACTGTGGGAGGTGACAGTATATAGATGTCATTTAAAGCCATGGAACTAGGAAGAGATCATTTAGGCAATAAGGGTTGGTAAAGAACGAAGAGGCAGGCAGGCTGGCTGCTTGCTGCTGGGTGAGAAGGCAATTTTCTATTATAGACACAAATTTCTACAACGCCCAGATCAGAAATATACTTGTAAATTTTATGAATTTTGTAAATATACCAAGGATCATTGAGTTGAATTTGTTCCCAAATCTGTCATGCCAGCTGATTTATTTCTATAATTATAACATTTAAGTGAAGATTAGAAAAACTAATTGATATAAATTTAAAATTAAGACCTGTTTCTTTGAAAACAAATTTGAAAGTATTAGATATACTCAAGAATGGTAAATTGCTAAAAAAAAAAAAATATATA
>NW_016808133.1:232547-241397 GCF_001698545.2 Rhinopithecus bieti
AAAAAAAAAAAAAAAAAAAAAAAAAAAAAAAAAAAATTAGCCAGTCATGGTGGTGTGTGCCTGTAGGAGGCTGAGACAGAAGAATCGCTTGAACTCGGGAGGTGGAGGTTGCAGTGAGCCGTGATCTGCCATTGCACTCCAGCCTGGGCGACACAGCAAAGAACAAGACACTGACTTGGGAATATATAGGTGGAAAAAGTCAGATAAAAGTGTCCGGGCTGCCCTCAGGAATTTGTGAGCTATGGGCAGGGTTAAATGCCTGCATTTGGACATTCAGTAAAAGACCAATCAAAGCAAATGTGTGCTTCGTCATTTGCAAGTGTATTTATATCATTTACTTTATATTGTTTACTTTGGTTTGTCTTTGGATCAATTTTTAAGATATAGGCTAATCAGAGGGAATTGATTTTTATAATTTTAATTAGCCTGAACCTCAGCAAATCTACAATTTCAAAAATGCAGAATACCATGTTTTGTCATCTAATATAAACAGGTTTCTCCTAAGAACCTCATTGGAAATCCCCAGGATGTTAATTTACACTCATGATTTTACTATGAAACCCTACGATCACCTACTGAGGGCTATTCGGGGAACCAAATTTGGCAAAGCTCCGAGAACACTAACAAACATTTGTAAAATTCTCTCATGTTTCTTTTGTTATTATAATTATTTATTGTGGGAAGACACATGTAATACAAAATTTACCATTTTAACTTTTTATTTTTTTGAGATGGAGTCTTGCTCTGTCACCAGCCTCCCGGCTTCAAGCAATTCTCCTGCCTCGGCGTCCTGAGTAGCCGAGATTACAGGCACCCGCCACCACGCCCAGCTAATTTTTGTATTTTTAGTAAAGACAGGGTTTGACCATGTTGGCCAGGCTGTTCTCAAAACTCCTGACTTCAGGTGATCCACCTGCCTCGGCCTCCCAAAGTGCTGGGATTATAGGCGTGAGCCACCACGCCCAGCCTGTTTTAACAATTTTTAAGTGTACATACAGTTCAGTGGTGTTAAGTATATTCACATTGTTGTGTAATCCATCGCTTGAACTTTTGTATATTCTTTAAATAATTCCATATTTTCCCCTCTCCCCAGTCTCTGGCAATCACCATTCTACTTTCTGTCTGTAGGAGTTTGACTACTCTCTCTCATATATATACAATTTTGTAGAGATGAGGTTTTGCCGTGTTGCCCAGGCCGGTCTTGAACTCCTGGGCTCAAGCAATCCACCCACCTTGGCCTCCCAAAGTGCTGGAATTACAGGTGTGAGCTACCATGCCCGGCCTCTATCTCATAAAAGTGGAATTATGCAGCATTTATCTTTTTGTGGCTGTCGTATTTCACTTAGCATCCATGTAGTAGCATGTGACAAGATTTTCTTCCTTTGTAAGGCTGAATAATATTCTCTGGTATGTATATACCACATTTTGTTTACCCAGTTCATCCACTGACGGACACTTGGGCTGCTTCCACCTTACGGGTGTTATGAATAAAGCTGCTATGAACATGAATGTACAAATATCTCTTTGAGACCCTGCTTATTTTGGGCATACACTGTCATAATTTTTATATAAGTTTTATAATTTTAAAACTCATCTCATTATTATTTTCTATATTATTTTGTATAATTTGAGTGACCAAGCTGTAAGGGAGCATACAGATAATCTGCCCCAACTCTCTCATTTTTCAGATGAAGAAATTCACACCCAGCAGCCTTTAGTGGATATGGTCTCACAATTAGTTTGTGGCAGGACTGAGACTAGAACCCAAGCCTCTAAACTCCTAATCCAGAGAGTTTTCTATCATACAGGCCCTCCCTCTGGCCACCTGATATTAATTACTCACCCTCTCTTCTGCTTGAATCTAAAAGGCAATCAGTCTTATATTCTCTCACCTACCGTCTTACTTGACAAAGTAAGTCCATATTTTGAAAAACTGGATGAGGTTTTAGTGTCTGTGCCTAAATGAATAACTTTTAGCTCTGCAAGGTAATTAACTGGCAACTAGCAATGTGTACATACATGCCTCCTAAAACTGCCTTTAGCATCAAAACCAAGACTCCCAAAAGCAGATATGCTATAACAAAGCTTTTTGACTGTGGTTATTTGTCATGGCAAATGCTCATGGAGGAAAAATTAAATCCTAAACTCACACTAGGTGCCAGGCAGAGGTGTACCAGAGCTGGCTCATACCAGCCTGCAAGAGGTGATACAATAACTTAAACAGTAAATTTTCATTTTATAGATAAAATAATCAGTATCAGATTTCCTCTCTATGCTTTCCTTGCTTCTCTCCAAGACAGGAAACTATGTGGCTGGCTGTGGCCTTGTGGCCACAAAGGAAAACTTCCTCAGAAACTACAGTGTCCTTGTACTCTTTCCTCTGACCTCCACAATAACGACCACATCCTCCTGGGTACATCTTGTCTTTACAGTATCCTGGGGTCTGCAGTCAGTGTAATTTGTAGCTGGGTATCTCTCAGCTGGATCAGAGGCTAGCAGAGCTCCCTGCGTAATTTGGCCTCACTAATATTGAAGATTCGTCTGCATTTTTACTCTGTGTTCCTTTATATTCTGGCCTAGGCGGCCACTTCTCAACTGTAACTGCGTTTTACATATTAGGCCCCTGTTTCAGGACCACTAGTTCTCAACTCAGCTGCTTGCCATGTCCTCTCTTAGGGACTTGTAGGAACTTCTCAGTCCTTCCTAAGGCATCCAGAAACAAATAGTAGCTTAAAAAGTTTAAAAACTGCCTTTTATCTGTCTCTAAACTCATCTACCAATTTTAATCTGCTGTGGCCTTGACCAGGTTAGGTGGAAAAGGGGATATCAGAACCTATTATCTCCCTACCTCCTCCTTTCCTTTTTTCCACAATACCCAAGACAGAATGGCCACTTCTAAGACTTCTAAGGCCACTTCTAAGACTCTGTGGTGTCTTTTTCTGAGCCCTAGATCTAGATATGCTAAGGGGAGATGAAGGAATTTGAAAATCCTCTATCTTGACAAAGCCTGTCTTGCAAGATTATTACCTTTGTGTAAAATATCATCTTAAATGTCAAAAGCTGAATATTAACTGTTTGTTTTCTTTTTGCGTTCCTCTGTAACAGTTCTAATTGCCATTCCCTAACTTCATGTCTTGAGCTAAGGAGAAGGTCCCAAAGGCAGAAAAGTAAGAGAAAGCATAGTAATATGTTCCAAGATATTATTCCTATCAATGGTGGTATTGATATTATAAGTTAAAATAATATAAGCAATATTGTAAATATTTTATTGTAAATAAAATACTGGTAAGATAGAGTTCTAACTCTGGGGTGGATGATATAAACAGCAGAAAACATTTTATTTACTAATCTGAACGTATTGCAGGTTTCCACGTGAGGGAATGCAAGCTGGCTTTTCAGAGTGGTATCACTCTGAAAAGTTGAGAGGTAAAATGGTGAATTCTGAAAGTCCCACTGGAATTATCCTAGATCAGTTATTTTTAATAGTCCAAAATATAAGCCAGGCACAGTGGCTCTCGCCTGTAATCCCAGCACTTTGGGAGGCCGAGGCGGGCGGATCACGAGGTCAGGAGATTGAGACCACGGGGTGAAACCCCGTCTCTACTAAAAATACAAAAAAAAAAAAAAAAAAATTAGCCTGGCACGGTGGCGGGCGCCTGTAGTCCCAGTTACTAGGGAGGCTGAGGCAGGAGAATGGCGTGAACCTGGGAGGCGGAGCTTGCAGTGAGCCGAGATGGCGCCCCTGCACTCCAGCCTGGGTGACAGAGTGAGGCTCCATCTCAAAAAACAAAAAAACAAAAAAACAAAAAAAAAACCTCCAAAATATGGCTAGCCATTGTAAGGAATAAATAAGTCCAAAAAGGGCAAAATAAGATACTATAGAACTTAGTAAAAAAAAGTCCATTGCTCATGCCTGTAATTTCAGCACTTTGGAAGGCAGAGGCAGGCAGATCACCAGGTCAGGAGATGGAGACCATCCTGGCTAACATGGTGAAACCCCATCTCTACTAAAAATACAAAAAGTTAGCTGGGTGTGGTGTCACGCGACTATAGTCCCAGCTACTCAGCAGGCTGAGGCAGGAAAATTGCTTGAACCTGGGAGGCGGAGATTGCAGTGAGCCGAGATGGTGCCATTGCACTCCAGCCTAGGTGACAGAGCAAGGCTCCGTCTCAAAAGAAAAAAAAAATAATTTACAATATGTAATTAATTTTTACTTTCTTATAAGTTGATTTTCATTTTGTGGATGATCTGAGTCAAGTCAGTGCCCTTTTCCTGAATATGCCTTTCTCATCATCTGGGCTATTAGTTGTCCATGCCCTCCTATCTCTGGGTTATGGTTTCTAACTTTGGAATGCCGAAAGTAAGACAAAGTCAAGTCTATGGTTTTAGTGAGGCACGAAGAAAAACTAGTTTGTATGATAGAGAAAGGGAACAGGGAAGATGTCTGCCAACATTTCAAAATTAGATCTCAGCGATGTAATATTGTTTCCTTAATTTTTCAAAATAGATACCAACTACTTAATATTGGTTCACTAATTTATCCATTCTTTATTCAACAAACATTTTTAAACATCTGTCATTTTACTAAGCACAGTGCTAGGTCCTAGGCAAACATAGATGAATAAAAAGCAAAAAACTCACAGTCTAGTAGGAAAGGCCATTTTATAAACTAAGTTTATGAATAAAATAATACTAAAACTAATATATTACTAATATTAAGATTATTCTGGTGATATGCATGATGGCTAGGCAGAGACAGGGGCTTTCAATGTTGAAATGTACGTTTATTATTTTCAAACATGTGAGGTCATTGATCTATTAAGATACCTGCAAGGGCTCACAATCTATTTAAATGCATCAGCTCCATGGCAGGGATTCTTCATCATATTAGGATCATGGACTTCTTTGATAATTGGTGAATGTTATGGAGTCTCTCCCAAGAAAAATAAAAATATGCTCATTTATGTGCGGTCTTTTAGGGAATTTATGGACCCTCTGAAATCTATACATAAGTCCCTGATTACATTTCATGTTCTATTATTTTTACTCCTAGAAAACACATTTTTAATAGACTTTTGCAAGTGGAGCATCTGTTTTATTTGTCCACTAAGCATCCTCCTCCACAAAGCAGGGAGGAAGAACACTTAGTGGACAAATAAAACAGATGCCTTATATAATGCTTTATACTTTAAAAGCATGCATATAGGCCGGGCACGGTGGCCCACGCCGGTAATCCCAGCACTTTGGGAGTCCGAGGTGGGTGGATCACGAGGTCAGGAGATGGAGACCTGGCTAACGCAGTGAAACCCCGTCTCTACTAAAAATACAAACAATTAGCCGGGCGTGGTGGTGCACGCTTGTAGTCCCAGCTACTTGGGAGGCTGAGGCAGGAGAATGGCGTGAACCCGGGAGACGGAGCTTGCAGTGAGCCGAGATGGCACCACTGCACTCCAGCCTGGGCAACAGAGCGAGACTCCGTCTCAAAAAAAAAAAAAAAAAAAAGCTTGCATATAAAATTGATAAAATCCACAGTGTACTTTTTTAGCATCATTATGAATATTTTTGTTCAGAGAAGCTTTGATAAACTGTATTAAAAAGCACTCACTTCCTGCCACCTCAAGGTATGTTACTAAGTTTTAATGAGAATTCCGTTCTCATTATGCACTGTCATGCATGAGTAGGGATTTAAAATTTTTTTGATTGTCTAACAGAAATATTGGAAACCAAATAAATAGCTAACAAAAGAATGATTAACCTATTTAATGAAATATTTGGCAACCATTAAAAATGACTATTAGCAAGAGTTTATAGTAACATGGGAAAGTGTTTGTTTTGATGTTAAGTGAAAAAAGGGAGGCTGCAGACTTCCTTTTCCTGTTAGGATGTAGAAAGTCACATGAGACCATCGTTCTCATCCTAACACCAAAAGCAAGACAGATAAGCTATAAAATAATATTTTAAAAACTTCTCAGAGAACTGAGGATGCAAAGAAACCTAAATAAGCTAAACTTCAGAAGGCAACAAGTCTTCACAGAAGATAGAGTTCATGTCTTCTCTTATCCCTGATGAAATGGCAGGAAGAAGAGGACTCTGCCTTACCTGGTGGACAAAGAGAAGCCAACCAAAACTTTAACAAATGCAATAGCCATATGTGGTTGGACATAACAGATCAGAATTCAAATAATCCCCAGCCACATAGCAAGTGTGTACCCACCCACAAACTCTTTCATTAACTTTTCACAGGATGCTCGAGGATAACATACATATGACTGGGCAGGATAGGAGCACTGAGACAGATACCTTTTCAGGTGTGCAAAGCATCTTCTAAGTGCAATGCAGAATGCAGCTGCCCTTGGAATGAGGGAGGCAGAGGAGGAGAGCTCAGTGAAGTCCAACCTAAATACCTGTGGCTTTCAGTTCCAAATGCTTGGGGAGGAGAAAAAGTGCTGAGAAGAATCTTGCTCAAGCAATCTAGGTTTTCGGAGAATGGAAAGAAACTGTCCTCCAAAGACTACAGTAAAGTAAAACAGGTATCTCCTGAGGTATAGAAAGCTGGGGGCAGTATTGGAGAACAAAGAGAACTCAATAACCACAAAAGCTGACGGCCAAGCTGTAAAGGAGAAAATCACCCATCACTTAAAGAACTGATAACTGTGAGGTCAGGAGATCAAGACCAGCCTGACCAACATGGTGAAACCCCGTTTCTACTAAAAATACAAAAAAATAAGCAGGGGTGGTGGCGTGTGCCTGTAATCCCAGCTACTCAGGAGGCTGAGGCAGGAGAATTGCTTGAACCCGGGAGGCGGAGGTTGCAGTGAGCTGAGATCGTACCATTGCACTCCAGCCCGGGTGACAGAGTGAGACTCCGTCTGAAGAAAAAAAAACAAACAAAAAAAAAAACCCTGATAACGCAGCTGTAAAGTACAAAAAGATCTCTGGAAACTTGCCATTGCTCAGACCTCAAGCCCTGCGGAAGAGAAAATCCTAATTCTACCATCAAAACATTTAGAGACAATAGTAAACTAAAGATATAACAAATCATCTTTTGTTTGACAATGATTATTATCAAACTAAAGATGCAACAAAGCCCTGATTCAGCTCAACTACTGAACGGATTGATCCAGTCCCCAGCTCTAGTGGCCTGATCCGCAGCTCTAGTGGCCTGACATGAGGAAGTACATTTGCTTTTCTAGAGAAAAATATTATTTACTTTATTCTTTGCTATTTTTATACATATCATCCTGTATGCAATCAGAGAGAAAAATGAGAAACCAACTAAATTTCTAACAATGAAAGAATGATCAAATGAAATATTTTGCAACCATTAAAAATGATGATTAGCAAGAGTATATAATAATATGGAAAAGTGTTTGTTTTGATAATAAATGGAAAAAGGAGGCTACAGACTTCTTCCCGTTAGGATGTAGAAAGTCAAGGGATTAATAAAAAATCACAAGACACACAGAGGCAAGAAAATGTTTGGGAGGCCAAGGCAGGAAGATTACTTGAGGCCAGGAGTTCAAGACCAGCCTGGGCAACATGGTGAGACTCCACCTCTACAAAAAATTTAAAAATTAGCTGGGCAGGATGGTGAATGTCTGTAGTCCCAGCTACTCAGGAGTCTGAGGCAGGAGGATCACTTGAGGTTGGGAGGCTGAGGCTGCAGTGAGCCATGATCATGCCGTTGCACTACAGCCTGGGTGAGAGAGCAAGACCCTGTCTTTAAAAAAAAAAAAAAACCAGGAAAAGAAAAGAAAATGTAACTGATGGAAAAATAAGAAAGAAAATGCCCAATAGAAACAGACCCAGGAATGGCTCTGACATTAGAATGGTTGGACAAAATCTTTAAAATAACTATTTAAAAATGCTTAAGCAATCTAGTAGAAAAAGGTGGACAACATGCATGCAAATAAGAGAAATTTGGCATAGACATTGAATCAATTTTTTTTTTTGCAAAGGAACCAAATGGAAAATTAGAAATAAAATTATGATATCAGAAGAGAAGAATTTATTACATGAGCTTAAAAGCAAACAGGACATAGCAAGGGAAAAAAGAATCAATGAACTGAAATACAGGAAATAGAAAGTATTCAAGTGAGGAAAATGAAGAGATAATGACTGAGTAGGCTCTAAAAATTAATGAAAGATATCAAGTCATAAATCCAAGAAGTTGAGCAAACCCCAAAGAAAAATATCTGGGCACATCATAATCAAAGAGCTGAAAAACAAAGAGTAAATTTAAAAAGCAGTTAGAAGTAGACAGAGAGAGAGAGAGAGAAAAAAAAGACATACTAAATACAGGAAACAATGGATACCTTTTCACAGAAACAATGGAAGAAAATGGAAGATAAAATGCAGAAAGAAAGAAACTAAATCCATAATTGTATATCCAGTGAAAATGTCCTTCAAAAATTAAGGCAAAATAAAGACATTTTCCAACAAAAAATATAGGTGAGAGAATTTCTCTTCAGTAGAGTTAGCTTACAAGTTTTTCAGACTGAAGAGAAATGATGCTGGATGCAACCCAACATAAACAGGAAAGAATGGAGAGTGCTAGAAGGGTAATATGTGGCTGGGTGTGGCAGCTCATGCCTGTAATCCCAGCACTTTGGGAGGCTGAGGAGGGCAGATCACCTGAGGTCAGAAGTTTGAAACCAGCCTGCCCAACATGGCAAAACCTCACTTCTACTAAAAAATACAAAAATTAGCCAGGTGTGGTGGCACATGTCTGTAATCCCAGCTACTTGGGAGGCTGAGGCATGAGAATTGCTTAAACCCGGGAGTTCGAGGTTGCAGTGAGCCGAGATTGTGCCACTGCAGTCCAGCCTGAGTGACAGAGTAAGACTCTG
>NW_016808133.1:241760-249196 GCF_001698545.2 Rhinopithecus bieti
AAAAAAAAAAAAAAAAAAAAAAAAAAAGTGTAATATGTGGTCCAAAGAAAAAGTTCAAAAATGTATTCATCTTTTATATATATTTAAAATTTTATTTTCAAAATTATTTATGTTTTAAAACAAAAATTACCAATGCATTGTAGGGTTTAGAGTGTATATGAGGGAAATATAAGATAATGAGAACACAAAGGGTGGAGGTGGATAATGAAAGTGTGTAGTTGTAATGTTCTTACATTGTTCATAAAGTTGATCATTATTTGAAATTTGAACTTGGTAACTGAAAAACATGTATTAACATTTCTAGGGCAAATTCTAAAACTAACACAAACAGGAATGACTAAAAAGCGAATAGAGGAGGTAAAATATACTAAAAATAATACACACAAAATAATGAGTTACACAAAAGAGGAAGAGACAGAAAGAACAGAGAAAATGTTATAAAAAACAAATAAGATAGGATATTTAAACCAACCATATCAGTAATTACATTACTTATAAATGGAATAAGCACTTGTTTAAAAGACTGTGGTATTAGATGGACAAAAGGCAAGATTTTCCTATATGTTGCTTACAAGAAATACACTTAAAATATAAAGTTATAGAGAGATTAAAAAAGATATGCCATGAAAAATATAAGAACTGGTGAAATCCAACGAAGTCTGTAGTTCAGTCAATAGTACCATACCAATGTCAATTCTAGGTTTTGATCATTGTGGTTTGGTTATATAATACATCATCATTGGGGGCTAGGTAAAGGGTACCTGGGACCTCCGTACCATTTTTGCAACTTCTATGTGAATCATTCTTTCTTTTCTATAAGAAATGGCTGGTGTTTGCAGCTAAGTACTTTTTTTTTTTCTTTTTTTCAGCTTGCATCTACTTATAGTGGTTCAAAGATCCAAAGGCCACCTTTCATTTTATAATGTCTCTATACCTCTTAATCCAAGCTGAATATGTTTTCACCAATGCAATTCTCTAAAAATGTGGTAGGTTTCCTAAGAATCTTATTGGGGTTTGATTCATTCAACAAAAGCCACACTCACAAGAATAAAATTAAGCCCTTTCTATGTTGGGCTCCCTGTAAGGTTGCTGTGGGACAATGTAAAGATTTTTTAAAGCCCCATTGTTTAATTCAGAGGATCTTCAAGAAATGCTTTTAAGATTTTAATAGAGACTTTTGTCTACTTAAAAAGGTCTGTGATGTACCCTTCAAATCTTTTTGAGATCTTAAAGAGTTGTACAGTCACCGTCTTGGCTTTCTCTCTAGACTGTATTTTCTTGAAAGTGCACTTGATTTGATCTCTGTCTAAAAGCCATTTCTTACTTTTTAACATTGTTTTTCACATGAAGAGTCTCAAAATAAAAAACAGCATTGTGTTGACACCTAGGAAGTTCTGGATTTTTAATATATTTTCCATTGTAGTAAAGAAACATGTACTATAAAATTTACCCTCCCAACAATTTCCAAGTATAATATTGTCAACTAGATGCTCACTGTCATACAAACCTCCCCATCTTGCATGACTGAAACTTTATACATGCCAAATAACAACTCCCCACCTCCACCTTCCACCAGCCTCTGGCAACTACCATTCTACTTTCTGTTTCTATAATTTTGACTGCTTTAGATACCTCATATAAGTGGAGTCATGTAGTATATTTTGTGACTGATTGATTTCACATATGTCTACCTTGTAACATGACAGAATTTCCTTCCGTTTTAAGACTGAATAATATTCCATTGTATGCATATACTGCCTTTTGTTTTATCCATTCATCTGTCAGCAGGCATTTAGGTTGCCTCTACCTCCTGGCTATTGTGAATAATGCCGTAATGAACATGGGTGGACAAATACCTCTTTGAGATCCTGTTTATAGTTCTTTTGGCTATATATCCAGAGCTGAAATTGCTGGGTTATATAGTACTTCTGTTTTTAATTTTGCTGATTGTTAATATATACCAATTATTTCTTTTGCTTATCTCTACCTGTACCTTATGATAAGTAGCTTAAAGAAACTAGGTGACACTTCTGATGTCTGTCTGGAAAATTTCCTTAGCTGGATTCATCACTTCAGTAGATACATTATCTATTTTTCATGTTTCCACAGGTAATAACTCTACCAAACTTGCCATCACTATATAACAACATCCTTTCATCCAACTTCATGTAAACCAAAAATAAAATTCTAAGGCCTTCCAACCATCGAAATGGATCCCTCCTCTCAGCCAAGGGCATTCTAATGTTAACCTGAAAAAACCAGTTCAGGCCATGATGGGAAGGGGGAGCTGGACATGCCTCATTATACCCTCCTTTCTCTTGTAATTACTGATAGAAGAGACTCTAAGCCTGATAAGAAACATTTACAATCTATTCTCTCTGAAACCTGCTACCTGAAGGCTTCATCGGCATGATAAAACCTAGGTCTCCACAGCCTCTTTTTGCAACCCAGACATTTCTTCCTATTGATAATAACTCTTTCAACAAATTGCCACTCCGAAAAATTTTAAATCTATCTATGACCTGGAAGTCCCTGCTTTGAGCTGTCCCACCTTTCCAGACTGAACCAATGTATATTTTACATGTATTGATTGATGTCTCATGTCTCCCTAAAATGTATAAAACTAAGCTGTACTCAGACCATCTTGGGCACATGTCGTCAGGACATCCTGAGGCTGTGTCACAAGTGTGTCTTTAACCTTGGTAAAATAGACATTTTTTTTGACAGAGATCTGTCTCAGATACTTTTGGGTTCATGTTCCAGTAACATTTTTCTCCCTTTTCTTTAAGCCCTTACCAATAGCCCCCTTAAGGGCCGTTAGACTTCAGCTAACAGTATTCTCAAGGCACTTCTAACTTCCTCCCACTGCTTTCTCCCATGTTTTATTTGGCAGCACCGCATTTGCAGTTACCAAAATCTGCTCCAGTCTATATCCTGCGTAATTAATCACCCCAAATCTTAATGGCTTAAAAAAAAACAGCAATTATCATTTTATTGCTATTTCTCATGGATGGGGAGCTTTGATTGAACTCAGGTGGCTCTTGCTCAGGATTTCTCACGCAGTCAGACTAGGGCTAGAGTTGCCTTGAAACCTTCCTTACTCACATATATGGTTGATGCTGCCTTCCAGCTGGGACCTCACCAGGCCTATTAGCTGTAACACTTACATATGGCCTGAGGTCGTCCCTTACTCATGTAACTGAAATTCAACAGCATTCATCTCAAAAGAAAAAGAGCGCTAGATGAAAACAGTAGTGCCTTGTATGACTTAAGCTCAGAAGTCTTAAACATGTGTTGGGCTGTATTTGGCTCCCAAGTAATTGTTTAAACTTTACCTTCTCTTTATTACCTCTACCTTCATTGGGAATATTTTTATATTTTTCAGTTTTATAGGATACCTTACACTTACTTCTAACATCTGTATAAATTTTTGTCTTTTCAAAATCTTATCCCATTTCTTTACATAATATTTGTACTTGGTTTCAACATGATAAGCAGATATTTCACCATGTTTTGGCTGACTTCTTCAAGGCCATGGATCTTTAACACAGTCCCTTCTTCAGAGATATTTCTATTTTTGTTCATTAGTTTCTTTAAGTATTTATTCTTAATATTCCATTTTTTAAAAATTTGTTTGTCCTCCAAAATGTTAACTGAACTCCCAGACTTTCAAATATTCTGGAGTCCAAAATTTTCTTCATTGCATTTCTGGGATGTATATCTTTAAAGAACAGAAATCCTTGTCCAGGGTTATTTCCTACATTATTGGCTAGACTTTCTGGATCGAATTTAACTTTGGCCCTATGGCATATAGCATGACTTTAATCAGGAATAATATTGAGGACAAATATACTTCTTGAACTGTTCTGTAGTCAATTTATCAACACAAGATCTCTTTATTATAAGGAATGATTTCATGGAATTACTTTTAACCCCTGTAGAGGAAGAGTGTTCAGGTTATATTTAAGTTTCTCCAAGTTTGTTAATTTTCTCTATCTGTGAATTTCTTCCAGTCCTCATAACACGCTTAGTAGAATTCTATGGTAGGCTTTTCTATGATAGGCTGAAGACTTTTGTTTTGTTTTCAATGGAGTACTCATTTTGTTCTCTATTAAAACCCTTCGATTTAATTAATCTCTCCCTCTCTCACTTTCTCTCTTTCTTTCTTCCAGGTAGAAAAAACTAAAAGGAATCCAGACAGAACAAAGAATGAAACTATGGACACAGGCATGAGAGAAATGCACTTATTTGTGGCAGTACTGATGCAGAGATAATGGGAGAGGTGATAAGAACTGAGACTGGAAAAGCAGAGTGGAGCCAATGTGCAGAGGATCCAATATGGCACCCTAAGGAGTCTGACTACATCCTGCAGTAGTGAATGGGAAATCATCTAAGTTTATTATTAATTGTAAGCACAGGGTAGTATATAATTTCTGTGTTGAGAAAGGAGAATTCTGAAATGGTAGTTTTGAATGGTGGATTTAAAGTAGGAGATAGATTTGAGCCTTTAACATTGCAGTTTAAAAACGAACAGAAAGAATTTTAAAAAGCAAGGGCAAGATAGAAATTGAAAGCAGGAAGACCATAAAGGAGATAGCTACAATAGTCTAGAGAGAGATGGGGAAGGTCAGTTGTATGCCAGACCAAGCAGCATGTTTGAAACACTGAAGAAAAAAGCTCCAGTGGTCCACATATGAGTGACCTAACCTACAGAGTATCCCTGAGAAGGAGAGGAAGGCATTAGAAAGAACCAGACATGGGTTGAACTCTTGGTAGCCTGACTAGTGCCTATTCTTCAAGACTTTCTCCTGAATAGATTTGACCTTTTGGACCTTCTAGGATCCCCCTTTGATCACTTGTTACCAGCTATTGCTACCTCCTGGAGCCCCCTTTGATCACTTGTTAGCAGCCATTGCTACCACTCTGCACCATTGCAAAGTGGATTGTATGTGACTCTTCTCAAAGCCCCTATAACTATGTGCACACATCATTGCAGCACTCCTTATATGACATGTACTATGATCACTTGTTAGCCTCACATGATCTGGCCCTTGCCTACTTCTTTGACACCATTTTTCTTATCCTTTTCCTGCATATTGTGTATTTTCCAATCTGTCACTTTAATAAGAAACCTATATGTTTTATGTGGTGTGATGAGCTCAAGGATTATTAGAGCTGAAAGGAATTGTGGGTTTTCAACTATCTACATAGATACTGAAGTCTCAGGTGATTATTAGCATTTTTAACAATAAGGCATTTAAAAATTAAGGCATGTACATTCTTAAGGACATAATGCTATTGTGCCTTTAAAATACTACAATATAGTGTAAATATAATTATTTGTGTGTGTGTCTGTGTGTGTGTGTGATGGAGTCTCACAGTCGCCCAGGCTGGAGTGCAGTGGCATGATCTCGGCTTACTGCAAGCTCCGCCTCCTGATCTCGGCTTTCTCACGCCATTCTCCTGCCTCAGCCTCCTGAGTAGCTGGGACTACAGGCGCCCACCACCACACCCAGCTAATTTTTTTGTATTTTCAGTAGAGACAGGGTTTCACTGTAGCCAGGATGGTCTCAATCTCCTGACCTTGTGATCCTCCTGCCCAGCCTCCCAAAGTGCTGGGATTACAGGTGTGAACCACTGCGCCCAGCCAAATATAACTTTTATATGCACTGGAAACCAAAAAAAATTGTGTTACTTGCTATATTGTGATATTCACTTTATTGCAGTGGTATGGAACTGAACCTGCAATATCTCTGAGGTATGCCTATATAAATATACTCACACTATATAAAAATGTTTATGTAAAAAAATACACACACACAAACACACACACACACATATCACCCACCTTGGTAATGTACACAGCTCCATGGTAGGCAAAATGCAAGCATCTCTGCTTTGTGTTAGATATAGCTACAAAAGAAATGGCTGCAGATTAAACATTACATGGTGTACTGAGGCTCTTTAACAAATGACTTGTGATTAATTGTAAGGGAAATCTCAATCACCAACCACAACCACAACCGCAGTTCCTTTGTAGCACAAATTGTGGCTACCCTCAAGAGATGACTTGCACTTTAACTCCCTTCCCCTGCCTCTTCTGTTATCCTAACACTTCCAGGAAATTCACAAGTCACTGTTGGATATTCTTTTTATGAGGACTCCCTATCAGCAGACAAACATGTTTTTTCTCCCATCTTCCAAGCAATCCCTGGCTCCACTCCACTACCCCTTCAGTTACTGTCCTATTTCTGTCCTCTTTACAGTAATAATCCTATACTCGTTGTCTCCAGTTCTCTCCTCTCAGTCTCTCTCTTTTTTAAAAGTTTATTTTATTCTTAATTGACAGAATCTAATTGTATCTATTTATGGGGTACAGTATGACATTTTGATAGGTGTATTTATTGTGGAATGATCAAATCAGGCAAATTTGCATATCTATCACCTCAAATATTAATCCTTTTTTTATGGTGAGAACATTTAAAATCCTCTCTTGTAGCTGTTTTAAAAAGTACAGTACATTGTTAGTAACTATAGTCATGCTGTGCAGAACACCAGAATGTATTCCTCCTATCTAACTAGATTACTTTATACTGATTTGACCAATGTTTCCCCTTTCCCCATCCATTCCCCCTGCCCCATTCTCTGCAGCTTCTGGTAGCCACCATTCTACTCTGTACTTCCATGAGTTTAGTTTTTTTAGATTCCACATGTAAGTGAGACCATAAGGTATTTGTCTCTCTGTGTCTGGATTATTTTATGTGCCATAATATGCTTTTGGTTTATCCATGTATCCAAGCTGTCTCAAATGACAGAATTTCCTGTTTTTGTGTTTTTTTGTTTTTGTTTTTGTTTTTTTATAGCTGAATAGGATTCCATTGTGTATATATACCACATTTAAAAAATTTATTCACCCACTGATGGACACTGAGGTTGTTTCTGTATCTTAGCAACTGTGAATATAGCTATATAATGCTCATATATAGATCATGAGAGTGCAGGCATCTCTTTAACATACTGATTTAAGTTCCTCTCAGTATATACGCAGTAGTGAGACTGCTGGATCATACAGTAGTTCTGTTCTGAGATTTTTTTGAGGAAGCTTCATACTGTTTTCCAAAATGGCTGTCCTGATTTACATTCCCACCAACAGTGTACAAAGATTCCCTTTTCTCCACATCCTTGCCAACACTTGTGATCTTTCATCATTTTTATTTTATTTTATGTAGAGACATGTTCTCGTTATGTTGCCCAGGCTGGTCTTGAACTTCTGGGCTCAAGAGATCCTCCCACCTCAGCCTCCCAAAGTGCTGAGATTACAGGAATGAGCCACTGCATCTGGACTCACTCTGGCTTTAATTTGCATTTTTCCAATGATAAGAGATGTTGAGCTTTTTTTTTTTTTTTTTTTTTTTTTTTTTTTTTTTTTTTTTTTT
>NW_016808133.1:249533-258245 GCF_001698545.2 Rhinopithecus bieti
TTTTTTTTTTTTTTTTTTTTTTTTTTTTTTTTTTTTTTTTTGAGACAGAGTCTTACTCTGTCTCACAGGCTGGAGTGCTGTGGCCCAATCTCGGCTCACTACAACCTCCACCTCCCGGATTCAAGTGATTCTCCTGCTTCAGCCTCCCGAGTAGCTGGGACTACAGGCGTCCACCACCATTCCCAGCTAATTTTTGTATTTTTAGTAGAGACAGGGTTTCACCATATTGGCCAGGCTGGTCTCGAACTCCTGACCTTGTGATCCACCCACCTCGGCTTCCCAAAGTGCTGGGATTACAGGAGTGAGCCACCACGCCCGGCCTGTTGAGCATTTTTTATATGTCTATCGGCCATAGGTGTGTCTTCTGTTGAGGAATGTATATTCAACTCTTTGCCCATGTGTTAATTGCATTATTTGTTTTTTTGTTACTGAGTAGCTTATGTTTCTTGTATATTTTGCATATTAGACCTTTATCTGATATATTATTTGAAAATATTTTCTCCCAATCTGTGAATTCTGTCTTTACTCTAAATTGTTTTCTTTGATGTGCAGAGACTTTTTAGTTGGAAGCAATCCCACTTGTCTATTTTGTTGTCTGTATTTGTAGGGTCATACACAAGATCCCACTGTCCAGACCAATGTCATGAAGCATTTCCTCTATGTTTTCTTCTAGTAGTTTTATAGTTTCAGGTCTTATGTTTTCTAAGTCTTTTGTTTTGTTTTGTTTTGTTTTGAGACAGAGTCTCACTCTGTCACCCAGGCTGGAGTGCAGTGGCACCATCTTAGCTTACTGAAACCTCTGCCTCCTGAGTTTAAGCAGCATTTCTCCTGCCTCAGCCTCTCGAGTAGCTGAGACTACAGGCATATACCACCACACCCTGCTGATTTTTGTATTTTTAATAGAGATGGGATTTCACCATGTTGGCCTGACTGGTCTCAAACTCCTGACCTCAAGTGATCTGCCTGCGTCAGCCTCCCAAAGTGCTAGAATTACAGGCATGAGCCACTGCGCCCTACCTCTTATGTTTAAGTCTTTAATCCATTTTGAGTTGGTTCTTGTATTAAGGATAAAGGTACATATTCATTCTTCTGTATGTGGATATCCAGTTTTCCCAACACCATTTATTGAAAAGAGTGTCTTTCCCCCATTTTGTGTTCTTAGCACCTTTGTCAAAAAAATCAGTTGAACATAGATGTGTGGGTTTATTTCTAAGCTCTGTATTCTCTTCCATCAATCAATGTGCCAGGTTTTTTTTGTTTGTTGGTTTGTTTTTGTTTTTTTGAGATGGAGTTTCACTCTGTCGCCCAAGCTGGAGTGCAGTGGCACGATCTTGGCTCACTGCAATCTCCACCTCCTGCGTTCAAGCAATTCTCCTGCCTCAGCCTTAGTCGGGATTACAGGTAAGCACCACCACACCCAGCTAATGTATATGAATACATTTTTAGTAGAGACGGGGTTTCACCATGTTGGCCAGGCTGGTCTCAAACTCCTGACCTCAAGTGATCTGCCTGCCTTGGCCTCACAAAGGGCTGGGGTTGTAGGCATGAGCCCCCACACCTGGCAGATGTGTCTGTTTTCATACCAGTACCATGCTGTTTTGATTACTATAGCTTTGTAATATATTTTGAAATCCAGTAGTGTGATGCCTTCAGCTTTGTTCTTTTTGGTCAAGATTTCTTTGGCTATTCAGAATCTTTTGTGAGTCCATATGCATTTTAGGAATTTTTTTTCTATTTCTGTGAAGAATGACATTGGAATTTTGATAGAGATTACATTGAATCTGTAGATCACTTTGGGTAGTATGGACATTTTCACAAAATTAATTCTTCCAATTCATGAACGTAGAATATCTTTTCATTTATTTGTGTCTACTTCAATTTCTTTCATCAATGTTTTGTAGTTTTCAGTACACAGATCTTTCACTTCCTTGGTTCAGTTTACTCTTTTTTTTTTGAGACAGAGTCTCGCTGTGTCACCAGGCTGGAGTGCAGTGGCACAATCTTGGCTCACTGCAACCACCTCTCAGGTTCAAGCAATTCTCCTGCCCCAGCCTCCCCAGTAGCTAGGACTACAAGCGTGAACACCACACCCAGCTAATTTTTGTATTTTTAATAGAGATGGGGTTTCACCATGTTGTCCAGGATGGTCTCGATCTCCTGACTTCATGATCTGCCCACCTTGGCCTCCCAAAGTGCTGGAATTACAGGCATGAGCCACCGCACCCAGCCCAGTTTACTCGAGTATTTAATTTTATTTATTTATTTTTTATTTTTTTATTTTTTTGAGACAGAGTCTCACTCCGTCACCCCGGCTGGAGTGTAGTGACTCGATCTTGGCTCACTGCAGCCTCTGCCTCCTGGGTTCAAGCAATTCTCATGTCTCAGCCTCCTGAGTAGCTGGGACTATAGGCACATGCCACCAGGCCCAGCTAAGTTTTGTATTTTTAGTAGAGATTAGGGATTTGCCATGTTCACCAGGCTGGTCTCAAACTCCTGACCTCAAGTGATATGCCTACCTCAGTCTCCTGAAGTGCTGCGATTACAGGCATGAGCCACCATGCCTGGCCTTATGTTAATTTTTGATTCTCTTGTAAATGGAAATTTTTTTAGTTTCTTTTTCAGTTGGTTGTTAGTACATAGAAACACTGTTGATTTTGTAAGTTTATTTTGAATCTTGCAAACTTACCACATTTGTTTATCAGTTTCAGTTTTTTTGTGGAGTCTAGGATTTTCTATATATAGGATTGTTGTTGCAGCAAACAGACATAATTTTGCTTCTTTCTTTCCTATTTTGATCTCTTTTATTTTTCTTGCCTAGTTACTCTGGCTAGGACTTCCAACAATATGTTGAACTGAAGTGATGAGAGTAAGCATGCTTTTCTGGTTCCTGATATTAGAGGAAAGACTTATAATTTTTCACCACTGAGTATTATGTTAGCTGTGGGCTTGTCATATGTGGCTTATTATATATGCCCTCTATTTTGTTGAGGATCATTTCTTCTGTACCTAATTTGTTGAGAGTTTTTATCAGGAAAGGATGTTGAATTTTGTCAGATGCTTTTTTTTTTTTTTGAGACAGGGTCTCACTCTGTCAGCTAGGTTGGAGTGCATTGGCATGATCACAGCTCACTGCAGCCTTGACTTCCCATGCTCAAGCAGTCCTCCCACCACCGCCTCTCAAATGGGACTACAAGCATGCGCCAATATGTCCTGCTAATTTTTTTATTTTTTGTACAGACAGGGTCTCACCATGTTGCTTAGACTGGTCAAGAACACCTGGGCTCAAGTGATCCTCCCACCTTGGCCTTCCAATGTTTTGGGATTACAGGTATGAGCCACCATGCCTGGCCAGATGCTTTTTCTGCATCTATTGAGATTGACATATGGTTTTTGTCCTTCATTGTGTTAATATGGTGAATCACTTTTATTGATTTGCATTTGTTGAACCAAACCTGAATGCCAGGGATAAATCTCCCTTGATCATTGTGAATGATCCTTTCAATGTACTGGGGAATATGGTTTGCTATTATGTTGTTGATAATTTTTCTATCTATGTTTATCATTGATATCATTGATATTGGCCTGTAGTTTTATTTTCTTGTAGTCTCTATCTGGCTTTGACATTAGTTAAAGCTGGCCTCATAAAATGAATTTGGAAGTATTCCTTACTCTTCAGCTCTCTGGAAGAATTTGAGAAGAATTGCTATTCTTCTTTAAATGCCTGGTAGAATTCAGCCTTGAAGCTATCCTATCATGGGCTTTTCTTTAATGGGAGACTTTTAATTACTAATTCAATCTCCTTACTTATTGGTTTGTTCAGATTTCCAATTTTTTTTTTTTTTTTTTTGAGATGGAGTCTCGCTTTGTCGTTCAGGCTGCAGTACAGTGGCGTGATCTTGGCTCACTGCAACCTCCGCCTCCCGGGTTCAAGCAATTCTCCTGCTGCAGCCTTTTGAGTAGCTAGGACTAGAGGTGCGTGCCACCATACCTAGCTAATTTTTGTATTTTTAGTAGAGACAGGGTTTCACCATGTTGGCCAAGCTGGTCTCAAACTCCTGACCTCAAGTGATCTGCCCACCTTGGCCTCCCAAAGTGCTGGGATTACAGGTGTGAGCCACAGTGTCTGGCCCAGATTTCCAATTTCCTTGTTTTTCAGTCTGGGTAGGTTTTATGTTTCCAGGAGTTTATACATTTCTTTTAGATTGTCCATTTTGTTGGCATATAGTTGTTCGTAGAAGTCTCTTATGAACCTTTATATTTCTATGTTAACAGTTGTAATGCCTCCTCTTTCATTTTCAATTTTGTTTATTTGAATCATTCTTCTTTTTTTAATCTAGCTAAAGATGTGCCAATTTTACTAGGATTTCAAAAAGTGAGCCCTTAGTTTTGTTGATTATTTTTCTATTGTTTTCTCAGTCTATATTTCATTTATTTCTGCTCTGATCTTTGTTATGTCCCTCCTTCTGCTAACTTTTGGCTCAGTTAGTTATTTTTCTAATTCCTGGAAGTATATTAGGTTGTTTACTTGATATCTTTATTATTTTTCCATATATGCATTTATTGCTATAAACATCCCTCTTAGAACTGCTTTTACCACACCCCATAAGTTTTGGTGTGTTGTATTTCCATTTTCATTTGTCTTGTGATTTTTTTTTATACTTCCTAATAGTCATTCAAGAGCATATTGTTTAATTTTCATATACTTGTTCATTTTTTTCTGATTCCTCCTATTACTGATTTATAGTTTCATATCATTACAGTCAGGAAAGATACTTGATATAATTTAGATGTTCTTAAATGTGTTAAGATTTGTTTT
Organism: Rhinopithecus bieti; assembly: GCF_001698545.2. NCBI lineage: Eukaryota > Metazoa > Chordata > Mammalia > Primates > Cercopithecidae > Rhinopithecus > Rhinopithecus bieti. The sequence continues at coordinate 254,350 of NW_016808133.1, forward strand.
GTGACTTAACATATGATCTACACCAGAGAATGTTCTGTGTGCACTTGAAAAAAACTGTTTTCTCTGTTGCTGTTGTGTGGAATATTCTGTATATTTCTGTATATGCCCGTTAGGTCCATTTGGTCTAAAGCGCAGTTGAAGGCCAATGTTTCCCTATTGATTGTCTGTTTGGGTGATCTGTCCACTATTGAAAGTGAGATATTAAAATCCCCTACTGTGATTGTTTTTAGTCTATATCTCCCTTTGATTCTCTTAATGTTTGCTTTATATATTTAGGTGTTCTGATGTTGGGTGCATATATATATTTATAATTTTTATATCCTCTTGATGAATTGACCCCTTTTTCACTATATAATATCCTTCTTTGTCTCCTTTTTTTTTTTTTTTTTTTTTTTTTTTTTTGACTAAGAGTCTTGCTCTGTCTCCAGGCTGGAGTGCAGTGGCATGATCTCAGCTCACTGCAACCTCCACCTCCCGGGTTCAAGCGGTTCTCCCGCCTCAGCCACCTGAGTAGCTGGGACTGCAGGTGCATGCCACCACGCCCAGCTAATATTTGTATTTTTAGCAGAGACAGGGTTTTACCATGTTGGCCAGGATGGTCTCAATCTCTTGACCTTGTGATCCACCCACCGTGGCCTCCTAAAGTGCTGGGATTACAGGTGTGAGCTACCATGCCCGGCCCTTCTTGGTCTCTTTTTACCATTTTTGGCCTAAAATTATTTAGACTGAAATATAGCTACCTTTGCTCTCTTTTCGTTTTCATTTTCATGGAATATCTTTTTTCTTAATCCTTCACGTGCAGTTTGTGGGTGTCCTTTAAGTTAAAATGAGTCTCTTGTAGGCAGCGTATAGTTGAGCCTTTTTTCCATTGAGCCATTCTATGACTTTTGATTAGAGAACTACTCCATTTATATTCAAAGTAATTATTGATAGATAAGGACTTACTATTGCCATTTTAAAATTGTTTTCTGGTTGTTTTGTAGAGTTTTGTTCTTTTCTTTCTCTATTACTTTCTTCCTTTGTGGTTTGATGGCTTTCTGTAATGATATGCTTTAGATCTTTTGTTTTTATCTTTTGTGTATCTGTTACAGACTTTTGCTTTGGGGTTATTTTGAGGCTTGCATAAAACATCTATATTTATAACTGTCTATTTTAAGCTGATGACAACACTTTTTAAAATTTCAATAGTTTTGGGGGAACAGATGGTGTTTGATCACATAGATAAGCTCTTTAATGGTGATTTCTGAGATTTTGGTGCACCCATCAACCAAGCAGTGTACACTGCACCCATTGTGTAGTCCTTTATGCCTCACCCTGCTCCTACCCTTCCCCCCAGATCCCTAGAGCTTATTATATTGTTCTTATGGCTTTGTGTCCTCATAGCTTAGCTCCCACTTATAAGTGAGAACATACAATGTTTGGTTTTCCATTACTGAGTTACTTCACTTAGAATCATGGTCTCCAACTCCATCCAGGTTGCTGCAAATGCCATTATTTTATTATTTTTATGGTTGACTAGTATTCTATGGTGTGTGTGTGTATGTGTGTATATATATATATATACACACACACACACCATATATATGGGGGAATGCTCTGTCTAGGACTTCCAGTACTATGCTGAATAGAAGTGGCAAAAGTGGGCACCCTTGTCTTGTTACAGTTCTCAAGGGGAATGCTTTATGCTTTCAACTTACACACACACACACACACACACACACACACACACACACACTACATTTTCTTTATCCACTTGTTGATTCATAGGCGCTTAGGCTGGTTCCATATTTTTGCAATTGTGAATTGTGCTGCTATAAACATGCATATGCAAGTGTCTTTTTCATATAATGACTTCTTTTCCTCTGGGTAGATAACCACTAGTGGGATTGCTGGATCAAATGGTATTTCTACTTTTAGTTCTTTAAGGAATCTTCATACTGTTTTCCATAGTGGTTGTGCTAGTTTACATTTCCACCAGCAGTGTAAAAGTGTTCTCTTTTTACCACATCTACACCAACATCTATTATTTTTTGATATTTTAATTATGACCTTTCTTGCGGAGTAAGGTGGTATTGCATTGTGGTTTTGATTTGCATTTCCATTATAATTAGTGATATTGAGCATTTTTTCATATGTTCGTTGACCATTTGTAGATCTTCTTTTGAGAATTATCTATTCACGTCCATAGCCCACTTTTTTACTGGATTGTTTTGTTTTGTTCTTGCTGATTTCTTTGAGCTCCTTGCAGATTCTGGATATTAGTTCTTTGTCGGATGTATAGATTGTGAAGATTTTTCCCCCACTCTGTGGGTTGTCTGTTTAATCTGCTGATTATTTCTTTTGCTGTACAGAAGCTTTTTAGTTTAATTAAGTCCCATCTATTTATCTTCGTTGCATTTGCTTTTGGGTTCTTGGTCATAAGCTCTTTGCCTAAGCCAATGTCTAGAAGAGTTTTTCCAATGTTATCCTCTAGATTTTTTTATGGTTTCAGGCCATAAAAGATTTAAGTCTTTGATCCATCTTTAGCTGATTTTTGTATAAGGTGAGAGAAGAGGATCCAGTTTCATTCTTCTACATAGGGCTTGCCAATTATCCCAGCACCATTTGTTGAATAGGGTGTCCTTTCCCCCACTCTATGTTTTTGTTTGTTTTGTCAAAGAACAGTTGGCTGTAAGTATTTGGCTTTATTTCTGGTTTCTGTATTCTGTTCCATTTGTCTATGTGCCTGTTTTTATACCAGTGCCATGCTGTTTTGGTAACTATAGGCTTGTAGTATAGTTTGAAGTTGGGTAGTGTGATATCTCCAGATTTTTTCTTTTTGCTTAGTCGTGCTTTGGCTATGCAGGTTCTTTTTCTGTTCCATACAAATTTTAGGATTTTTTTTCTAGTTTGGTGAAGAATGGTAATTGTATTTTGATGGGAATTGCAATGAATCTGTAGATTGCTTTTGGCAGTATGGTCATTTTCACAATATTAATTCTACCCATCTATGAGATGTGTTTCCATTTGTTTGCATTGTCTATGATTTCTTTCAGCAGTGTTTTGTACTTTTCTTTGTAGAGATCATTCACCTTCTTGGTTAGGTATATTCCTAAGTATTTTAATTTTTTTGCAGCTGTTGTAAAAAGAGTTGAGTTTTTTATTTGATTCTCTACTTGGTCACTGTTGGTGTATAGCAGTGCTACTGATTTGTGTACATTGATTTTGTATCCTGAAACTACTGAATTTATTTATCATATCTAGGAGATTTTTTTGGATGAATCTTTGCGGTTTGCTAGGTATACTACAATATCATCAGCAAACAGCAACCGTTTGACTTACTCTTTACTGATTTGAATGCTCTTTCTCTCTTTCTTTTGTCTGATTGCTCTGGCTAGGACTTCCAGTACTATGTTGGATAGAAGTGGCAAAAGTGGGTATCCTTGCCTTGTTCCAGTTCTCAGGGGGAATGCTTTCAACCTTTCCCTATTCAGTAATGTTGGCTGTGGGTTTGTTCTATGCTGATTTTCCTGAGGGTTTTAATCATAAAGGATGTTGGATTTTGTCAAATGCTTTTTAGGCATCTATTGACATGATTGTGTGATTTTTGTTTTTAATTCTCTTTATGTAGTGTATCATATTTATTGACTCGTGTATGTTAGGTTGACACCCCTGGTATCAAACCTACTTGATCATGGTGGATTATGTTTTTGATATGCTGTTGTATTTAGTTAGCCAGTATTTTGTTGAGGATTTTTGTATCCATGTTCATCAGGGATATTGGTCTGTAGTTTTTTTTTTTTTTTTTTTTTTTTTTGGTTATGTCCTTTCCTGACTTTGGTATTAGGGTGATACTGGCTTCATAGAATGATTTAGGGAGAATTCCCTCTTTCTCTATTTTTTGGAATAGTTTCAGT
>NW_016808133.1:258672-322805 GCF_001698545.2 Rhinopithecus bieti
TTTTTTTTCGTTATGTCCTTTCCTGGCTTTGGTATTAGGGTGATACTGGCTTCATAGAATGATTTAGGGAGAATTCCCTCTTTCTCTATTTTTTGGAATAGTTTCAGTGAGATTGGTCCCAATTCTTCCTTTGAATGCCTGATAGAATTCAGTTGTAAATATACCTGGTCCTAGACTTTGTTTTGTTGGGAATTGTTTTTTTATTACTGTTTCAGTCTCACTAGTTGTTATTGGTCTGTTCAGAGTTTCTGTTTCTTCCTGGTTAAATCTAGGAGGGTTGTATATTTCCAGAAATTTATCTATCTCCTCTGCGTTTTCTAGTGTGTGTTCGTAAAGGTGTACACTGTAGCCTTGAATGATCTTTTTTATTTCTGTGGTATCAGTTATAATATCTCCCATTTTATTTCTGATTAAGCTTATCTGGATCGTTTCTCTTTTCCTGGTTAATCTAGCTAATTGTCTATTGACTTTGTTTATCATTTCAAAGAACCACCTTTTTGTTTCATTTATCTTTTGTATTTTTTTTTTCTGTTTTCATTTCATTTAGTTTTGCTCTGATCTTTGTTATTTCTTGTCTTCTGCTGGATTTGGGTTTGATTTGTTCTTGTTTCTCTAGTTCCTTGAGGTTTGACCTGAGATTGTCTATTTGTGCTCTTTAAGACTTTTTGATCTAGGCATTTAATGCTATGAACCTTCCTCTTAGCACCACTTTTGCTATATCCCAGAAGTTTTGATAGGTTGTGTCACTATTATCATTTAGTTCACAGAATTTTTAAACTTTCATCTTGATTTCATTGTTGACCCAAAGATCATTCAGGAGCAAATTATTTAATGTCCATGTATTTACATAGTTCTGTGGTTTCCTTTTGGAGTTAATTTCCAATTTTATTTCACTGTGGTCTGAGGGAGTACTTGATGTAATTCTGATATTCTTAAATTTACTGAGACTTGTTTTAAGGCCTAGTATATCATCTGTCTTGCAGAGGGTTACATATGCTGATGAAAAGAATGTATGTTCTGCAATTGTTAGGTAGAATGTTCTGTAAATATCTGTTAGGACTGTTTGTTCTAAGGTATGGTTTAAGTCCATTTTTTCTTTGTTGACTTTCTGTCTTAATGACCTGTCTAGTGCTGTCAGTGGAGTATTAACATCCCCCACTATTATTGTGTTGCTTGTTGTCTATCTTCTTAGGTCTAGTAATAATTGTTTTACAAATTTGGGAGCTCCAGTGTTAGGTGCATATATATTTAGGATTGTGGTATTTTCCTATTGGACAAGGCCTTTCATCATTATATAATGTCTCTCTTTATATATTTTAACTGTTATTGCTTTAAAGTCTGTTTTGTTTAGTATAAGAATAGCTACTCCTGCTAACTTTTGGGATCTATTTACATGGAATATCGTTTTCCCCCAGTTTACCTTAAGTTTATATGAGTCCTTATGTGGCAGGTGAGTCTCTTGAAGACAGCAGGTACTTGGTTGGTGGATTTTTATCCATTCTGCCATTCTGTGGAGCATTTAGGCCATTTACGTTCAATATTAGTATTAAGATGTGAGGTACTATTCTATTTATCATGCTGGTTGTTGCCTGAATACCTTGTTGTTGTTGTTGTTTTTCATTGTGTTATTTATTTATTTATTTAAAGACAGAGTCTTGCTCTGTCACCCAGGCTGGAGGGCAGTGGCATAATCTTAGCTCAATGCAGCCTCTGCCTTTTGGGTTCAAATAATTCTTGTGCCTCAGCCTCCAGAGTAGCTGGGATTAAAGGCATGCACCATCATATCTGGCTAACTTTTGTATTTTTAGTAGAGACAGGGTTTTATCATGTTGGCCAGGCTCATCTTGAACTCCTCACTTCAAGCAATCTACCCACCTTTGCCTCCCAAAGTGTTGGGATTATAGGCATGAGCCACCACACCCAGACTGTTATTTTATTTTATTTTATTTTGAGACAGAGTTTTCCTCTTGTTGCCCAGGTAGGAGTGCAATGGTGCGATCTCAGCTCACCACAACCTCCTGGGTTCAAGTGATTCTCCTGCCTCAGCTTCCTGAGTAGCTGGGATTACAGGCATGCGCCACCACACCCGACTAATTTTGTATTTTTGATAGAGACAGCGTTTCAACATGTTGGCCAGGTTAGTCTCGAACTCCTGACCTCAGGTGATCCACCCGCCTTGGCCTCCCAAAGTGCTGGGGATTATAGGCATGAGCCACTGTGCCCAGCCCTAGCCTGTGTTATTGTTTTACAGGTCCTATTAGATTTGTGTTTTAAGGAGGTTCTATTTTGGTGTATTTTGAAGTTTTGTTTTAAGATTTAGAACTCCAGCCAGGTGCAGTGGCTCACACCTCTAATCCTAGCACTTTGGGAGGCTGAGGCAGGTGGATCATGAGGTCAGGAGATCGAGACCATTCTGACTAACAGATGAAACCCTGTCTCTACTAAAAATACAAAAAATTAGCCAGGCGTGGTGGCATGCACCTGTAGTCCCAGCTACTTGTGAGGCTGAGGCAGGAGAATCGCTTGAACCCAGGAGGCGGAGCTTGCGTGAGCTGAGATTGCCTCACTGCATTCCAGAGCCTGGGCGACAGAGCAAGACTCTGTCTCCAAAAAAAAAAAAAAAAAAAAAAAAAGTAGGATTTAGAACTCCTTTTAACATTTTAGTGCTGGCTTGCTAGTAGTGAATTATCTTAGCACTTATTTGTGTGAAAAATACTTTATCTCTCCTTCATTTATGAAACTCTGTTTCCATGATACAAAATTTTTGGTTGATAATTATTTTGCCTAAGGAGGCTAAAGATAGGACCCTAATTCCTTCTGGTTGGTAGGGTTTCCACTGAGAAATCTGTTAATTTGATAGGTTTTCCTTTGTAGGTTATCTGATGCTTTTGCCTCATAGCTTTTAAGATTCTTCCCTTCATCTTAACTTTAGATAACCTAATGACTATGTGCCTAGTTGATGATCTTTTTGCAATGAATTCCCAGGTGTTCTTTGAGCTTCTTATATTTGGATTTTTTCATCTCTAGCAAGACCAGGGAAGTTTTCCTCTATTATTCCCTCAAATAAGTTTTTTCAAACTTTTAGATTTCTCTTCTTTCTCAGAAACACCAATTATTCTTAGGTTTGGTCATTTAACATAATCCCAAATTTCCTGGCATCTTTGTTCATTTTTTAAAATTCTTTTTTCTTTGTCTTTGTTGAATTGGGTTAATTCGAAAGTCTTGTCTTTGAGCTCTGAAGTTCTTCCTTCTACTTGTTTGATGCTATTATTGAATCATTCCAGTGTAGTTTGCATTTCTCTGAGTGTGTCTTTCATTTCCAAAAGTTGTGATTTTTTAAAATTTATGCTATCTATTTCTCTGGGACTTTTTCCTCTATAGACTATACATATATATTTTTATTTTTTTAAAGTTGTTATTCACCTTTCTCTGGTACTTCCCTGAGTAGCTTAATAATGTTCCAAACTCTTTATCTAGCAATTCAGAGATTTCTTCTTAGTTTGGATCCACTGCTAGAAAACTAGTGTGATCTTCTGGGAGTGCTATAGAACCTTGTTTTGTCATATTACCAGAATTTTTTGATTCCTTCTCATTTGGGTAGTCTGTTTCAGTGGAAAGATCTGGAACTCAAGGACTGCTCTTCAGATTCTTTTGTGCCATAGGATGATCCTTTGATATATGATGCTCTCTCCCTTCCCTAGGGATGGGGCTTCCTGAGAGCCAGACTGCAATGATTGTTATTCTGGGTCTAGCCACCCAGGGCGGCTACAGGGCTCTGCACTGGTGCCGGGGATATCTGCAAAGAGTCCTGTGATGTGATCCGTCTTCAGGTCTCCCAGCCATGGATACTAGCACCTGCTCCAGTGGAGGTGGCAGGGGAGTGAAGTGGATTTTGTGGGAGTACTTGGTTATAGTTTTGTTTAGTGTGCCACTTTTCTCAAATTCTGGTTATGCTAGCAGTAAAGTTGTCATGTGGACAGACTCAGGACCTCTTGTTAGCCAGGGTCTTGCAGGTGGTGGAATTAGCTGTTGTTTTCCCCTTCTTTGGAGCAGAGTTGTTCTGTTATGAGTTGACATAATGGCTTGAGTTCGTTGGCCTCTAGGCAGGAGGTGGCACTTTTTTTTTTTTTGAGGTGGAGTCTCATTTACTCTGTCACCCAGGCTAGAGTACAGTGGTGCAATCTCAGCTCACTGCAACCTTCACCTCCCAGGTTCAAGTTCTCCTGCCTCAGCCTCCTGAGGAGCTGGGATTACAGGTGTGCACCACCATGCCTGGCTAATTTTTCTATTTTTAGTAGAGATGGAGTTTCACCATGCTGGCCAGGCTGGTCTCAAACTTCTGACCTCAAGCCATCTGCCCACCTTGGCCTTCCAGAGTCCTGGGATTACAGGAGTGAGCCACCATGCTTTGCCTGTGGTGGTGCTTTTAAGAGTACACCAGTTACAGTAGTAGAAGGGGAATATATACTTGCCCTACATTGACCAAGATGAATTCTTGGGTTTCTCAGGTGGCGGGTGGGGCCATAGAGCTTTCAAGAGTTTATATTTTTGTCTTTGACTACCACGGCAGGTAGAAAAAAACCATTAGGTGGCGGCAGGGTTAGGTGGGTCTGAGTTCAGACTGTCCTTGGGTGGGGCTTGCTGCAGCCACCGTAGGGGATGAGGCGGTGGTTCTAAGGCCAGTGGAGTTATGTTCCCAGGGGGATTATGGCTGCCTCTGCTGCTATAATTTGGTCACCAGGGAAGTGGGGGAAAGCCAGCAGTGACAGGCCTCACCCAGCTCTCATGCAGCCAGCAAAGCCAGTCTCACTCCTTCCATTTCCTACCAACAGCACTGAATATATATTCGGGCAGCTGGGAGCAGGACTGAGATCTCGCTCCAGCCTACAAGCCTCTCTGCTGAGAAAACCAGCAGAGCTCTCAGGCCTTGCCCCTCCCCACCTGCTGTACCTTCAGCTGCAGCTTCTGCACTCCTATCTGCACTTCCCGTTCACCACCCCTCACCCTGGATGCTGCTCAGGAAAATTCGTGCTCAGTCAAAATTATTACAAAGTTTGGCTAGGAACTTCCTTTACTCTGTGTCACCTTCCCAATTCCACTGGCTGCCTTCCCCAAGGACCCTTGTGAGATAGGGCCAGGAATAGCTTCCCTGGGTTCACGTTGGGGACCGAGAGTGCCTACACGGCTCTCCCACTGCCTCTTCTACTTTTATATTTCACTCAGCTCCCTGTATCTGTTTCAGCTCTAGGTAAGTTTAAATCCTTCTCCTGTCATCTGGTTTTTCAGGTTCCCCAGTGGGGATGTGTGTTCAGAGGCAGACTTTCCCCCTTCTCACACTTTGAAAACTCACAGTTCTTTGGCAGGCTCATGGAGTTTGCAGTGGCAAGCTGCCTCTTTCAAAGGGTCTGTGAATTCTTTCGGTTTTCCTGATATGTTCCTGCAATGGTTCTTGGAGCAAAAGTTCACAACGTGAGTCTCTACACACTGTTCTGTCTGTCCAAATAGGAGTTGCACATTAGTCCTGTCTGCTATCAGCCATTTTTTCCAATAACACTTTAATCATACAACAAACTCTACGCTTCTATTCCCCCTTCTCCCACATAAAATGTGAGCTGATGTCAAAATTTTTTACATTTAAAAAATAATTAATATTTATTCTTAAGAAGTTATTGCAGCTCTAGTTATAGTGATTTTGCCTTTTAACCTTTACACTATATATATAATTGGTTTATTGTTAAGAGTATTAGAGTGTTTTGAATTTGACAGTATATTTACTTTTACCAGTGAATTTTATATTCTCATGTGTTTTCATGTTACTAATCAGCATTTTTTTCTTCAGCTTGAAGAACTCCTTTTAGCATTTCTTATAAGGTAAGTCTAGTGGTGATAAACTACTTTTGTTTGTCTTAGAAAATCCTAATCACCTCTTCATTTATGAAAGACAGTATTGTGGGGGTATAATATCCTTGGCTGACAATTGTTTTATTTCAGGATTTTAAAAATTGGCTTTCTCACATTGACTGGAATTTCGAGTATATCATTCCACTCCCTTCTGGTCTGCAAAGTTTCTGCTGAAAAATCTACTTACAACTTTAGGGTGGTTCCCATGTATGTAACGATTTGCTTTTGCTTTTTTGGCTTTCAAAACTCTCTCTTTGTCTTTAACATTGGACAATTTCATTATGATGTGTTTCATGGGTCTCTTTAGTTCATCTTATTATTCAGTGTCAGGCCTCTGAGCCCAAGCTAAGCCATCATATCCCCTGTGACCTGCACGTATACATTCAGATGGCCTGAAGCAACTGAAGATTCACAAAAGAAGTGAAAATAGCCTTAAACTGATGACATTCCACCATTGTGATTTGTTTCTGCCCCACCCTAACTGATCAATGTATTCTGTAATCTCCCCCATCCTTAAGAAGGTTCTTTGTAATCTCCCCAACCTTAAGAAGGTTCTTTGTAATTCTCCCCAACCTTGAGAATGTACTTTGTGAGATCCACCCCCTGCCCACAAAACATTGCTCCTAACTGCCTATCCCAAAACCTGTAAGAACTAATAATCCCACCACCCTTTGCTGAGTCTCTTTTCTGACTCAGCCTGCCTGCACCCAAGGGAAATAAACAGCCTTGTTTCTCACACAAAGCCTGTTTGGTGGTCTCTTCACACGGATGCATGTGACATTCAGTATCCTTTGGGCTTTGTAAATCTGGATTTCTATTTCATTCCCTAGGCTTGGGAAGTTTTCTGCCATTATTTTTTTGAATTTTTTTTGTATCTTTCTCTTTTTTCCTTCTTGTACACTGATAATGCGTAGGTTGTTACATTTGATGATGTTCCATAAGTGTATTAAATTATCCCCACTCTTTTTCATTCTCTTTTATTTTTTCTTCTCAGATTGTATGATTTCCATCTTTGAGTACACTGACCCTTTCTTCTGCTTTATCTAGTCTGCTGTTTAATCCTTCTATTGAATGTTTTAGTTTAGTTATGTTATTCTTTTGCTTTATAATTTATATTTGGTAGTTTTTAAACTTTCTTTTTATTGACATTCTTAGTTTGTTCTTACATTGTTCTCCTGACCTGTGTTAGCAACTTTTAGCAAACCATCATTTTGAATTCTCTGTTGGGTAAATCACGTATCTCCACTTCATTCATGTCAGTTTCTGGAAATTGACCTTGTTCTTTTATTTGAAATATATTTTCCTATGTCTTCATTTTCCTTCACTGTCTGTGGTGATTTATGTACATCAGATAAGACAACCACCTCTCCCAGTCTTGTCAGACTGGTCTCATATAGGAGAAAGATCTCAACAATGTATCCTGCCAGAGATTTTAAGGTCCTTCTCAAATCTCAAAAACAGATTGTTCTCTCTGTTTTTTGTGGCCCACTGGAGCTTGGAATGTGTTATGTCCTGTCAGTACCCTCATAAATAGTATGGTAGGAGCAAGAATCTTAGACATAGTTGAAAACGTTAGCGTATTGGATGTGTGTTGCAGTTCCTTCTGTCCTCATGGTGAAGTTAAGCAAAGATGTTTATCTCCCACTAGTCCTGTACTAAGCGAGAAAGAGAGTCTTTGTACTCACATTCAGGCTGCACCCTCCGATCCTGGGGAGAAAGCTGCTGGAAGTGGACCCATCATGTGTCCACCTCTTTGTTTTCTGTGGTCTATACTCTCACTTGGTTTCTTAACAAGTCTTATAACCTAAAATACCATCTATATCCAGACAACTCCTGCTGTGGTTTGGACGTACCCTCCAGAAAGCATGTGTTGGAAATTTAATCCCCAATGCAACAGTGTTGGGCGGTGGGGCCTAATGAGAGGTGGTTAAGTCATGAGAGCTCCACTCTCATGAATAGATTAATGCCAAATATAAAAGGACTTGAGGCTGTGAGTTCAATGTCTTGCTCTCTCTTGCATGCTTCCTTGTCATGTGATGGCTTCTGCGATGTTGTGACTCAGCAAGAAGGTCCTCACCAGATGTCTTTCCTTGATCTTGGATGTCCCAGCCTCCAAAACCTTGAGCAAAATAAATTCATTTTCTCTATAAATTACCCAGTCTGTGGTATTCTGTTATGACTGCACAAAATGGAGCAAGACAATGCTCAAGTTTAGATCTGTAGCCTGGACCTGTCCCCTAAATTCCAGACCTGTATATGCAATTGTTTGCTTGACTTCACCATTTAGATCAACAATAGACATTTCAAATTTTTCAAGTCTGAAACTGATCTCTTGATAGCCACCCTCCTCAAACATATCTCCAGCAGTCTTCTCAATCTCAGTTAACAGTAACTCCATTCATCTAGTTACTTAGGTAAAACAAATAAACAAACTAAAGCCCTTGGTGTATTCTGACTTGTAGTTCTCTCTCTCTCTCTCTCTCCCACCTCCTTCCGTCTCTTTCTGTCTTACCCCATAGCTGATTTGTTAGCAAATGCTGTCATTTCCATCTTCAAAATAACTGGGCCACTTCTCACCAGTCTCATTGGTACTGCCATGGTCCAGTCCACCACTGTCTTTCGCCCAGATTATTAGAGTAAGCTTGTAGATATGTTTCCCAGGTCTGCCCATGTTGCCTACAGTGTATTCTCAACTGAGCAACCAGTGTTCCTGTTAAAATGTGAGTCAGATCATGTCACTCCTCTGTTGAAAACCCTCCAATTACTTTTCATCTTATTCAGAGTAAAAGCCAAACTTCCTTCTAACAGCCACAAAGCCCTATGTGGCCTGACTGCTTGTTACTTACGTCTATGACCCGAGTTCTTGAAAGTCTGTCCCTTATTTTGTTGACTGTAGCTACACTGGCCTTCTCATTGTCCCTTGAATCATCAGGTATGACTGTACCAAAGAGCAGTCTTTGGTATCTGCTCTTCCCTCTGCCTGGGATGCTTCACCCACACACACCTGTATGGCAAGCTCCTCTTCGAGCTCTATTCAGAAGTCACGTTCCCAGTGGAGCCTTCCCTGGTCACTCTATTTAACAGAATGTTCTTAACTCTGTTTAAGAGTGTTCAACCTTCCTAACCATTATGCATCTTCATTGTTTTATTTTTCTTGCTAGCCATTGTCATTTTCTAATATGCTCTAATTTACTTATGTTATTAGCTGTTTTTCTCACTGAATGCTTCATGTGAGGAAGGATTTTTTTTTTCTATTTTGTTCACCATTGTGTCTCCAGTGCCTAGAACAGTGTCTCACACATGGTAGGCACTAAAAAAATATGTGTGGAATAAATGAAAGAATGAGTGAATAAAATTTTTAAAAACATTTGATATATATTCAAAACTAATGTTCATTAGCAAGTAGACCCACAAGAATGGAATTATAAAAATAATTATATTTCTCAAAACAATGACTATCCCACCTTTGATTCCAGATCTATTTAATAATTACACTTAAGGGTGAAAGTTAAATTATAATTAATTGCTTTATGTCCTACCTAGCAAACCCTCAAAATTATAGCATTAGAATATTAATATCACTCTGAAACTATAAAATGCTATTTTATTTGCTTCTATATATAAGTTAAACATAAGGGTGCTTAGCATGCCAGAAAACAATTTTGTTTGATGAAGTTAGTCTTTCTCTTTCTGTTTAAAATTTACTTACTGTAAAAAAGTACTTAATATAAAATGACATTATATTTATATATAATTTAATTTTTATTCAGATTATTTTTATAAAATATTTCTGAAAAGGAATCATTTCACTGTTACACTGTTACTCATGGGTTGGTTAAGATCCATTTGAGAAAACTTTATATTTCTACTTTCCTATGAAATGCTTGAAGTATCCAGGAAACATAACTTATCGGAGAGTATGGGAAATGTCATACAGATCTCAATGACACAAATATTCCTAAAGAGTTTTGAAATATTTTTGTTAGAAAATAATTTTCAAAATCCAATTTAAAAAATTGATTTTCTGAAATGTATGCAGCATAAGTGGCCAAAGAAACCCTTTTTAAATTTTTCATTTTAAACACTTGAAGAAGTAAGTCTTTTCTCTATAACAATGAAGTTCTCATCATTTTTATATTGTTAAATACATTCAGATCATTGGTATTAATTTGCCTCTTCCTTTTTTTGCATCTTTATTTTGAACTCTAGTGGTTGGAATTCATTTAGTACAAAAAAGAATTTAATTTTCATTGACGTAAACACTTGAAGAAGTAAGTCTTTTCTCTATAACAATGAAGTTCTCATCATTTTATATTGTTAAATACATTCAGATCATTGGTATTAATTTGCCTCTTCCTTTTTTTGCATCTTTATTTTGAACTCTAGTGGTTGGAATTCATTTAGTACAAAAAAGAATTTAATTTTCATTGACGCTTTTTTAGGCACTGTATGACTGCAAGAATAGAAAAGAAGAGATCCAGAGCTCCAGCTACTGCAAAAGAACGGACTTTGTAGGTAACACAAAGAAGAAAGCATCCAATGCTATTAACTCTATTAACTTTTTTTTAGAGACAAGTTCTTACTCTTTTACACAGGCTGGAGTGCAGTGTCACAGTGACAGCTCAAACTCCTGGACTCAAGTAATCCTCCCACCTCAGCCTCCCAAGTAGCTGGGACCACAAGTGCGTGCTACCACACCTGGCTATGGGTTCTTGCCATGTTGATAGGGCTGGTCTTGAACTCTTGGGTTCAAGCAATCCTCCTGCCTCAGCCTCCCAAAATGCTAGGATTACAGGCATGAGCTAAGTGCCCAGCTAATGTGATTAATCATTTTCTTAATCTTTCCTAGATCATTGCTGGTGATTCCTAAAATTTAGTACTAATAATATTTACTTTAATTTTGGCATTACTATTGTGATAGCCCCCTTCACATAATAACACTGACTCACTTAAGAGTCAAGAGCTCAAAAATATATGTAGAGGCCATTATCTGCAAAAGATACCTTCTTTCGGCTTCTGGGAATGTCATGTGTCTTAGTGAGTTTTTGCTGATCCTTAAGTGGGACCCACCTCTAAAGTTAATTGCAATATCAGTTTTGGAGGAGAAATTTATTCAAACCATAGGACCATGCATTAGCAAAATTTGACCAAGAGAAAAGAAGTTGTTATAGATGCTGTGCAAGGATTGAAAGATCTGAGGAGTCCAAATGATTCTGCCAGCAAGAAAGAAGAGTGTCATTCAAAGGTCCAGTGGCAAAGGAAGTTGCAGACTCATGCATTGAAATACACAAACTACACCCTTCTATTATGTTCACATAAAATGGTCATGGTGATGCTCGAGACTCTTCTCCAGCAAATGTAAGGAGAAGAGTCTCTAGAAGAGTGGTGGGTTTGACTTTATCTGTATGCTTTGATGCTATGCCCTCTATAATATATTAAAGCATTTTATAAATTGATTTCAAAGATGTAGAGAAAAGACATTTCACTTGGTTATAGAGAAAGGCAAATTAATACGGGGAATCTAAAAGGAAAAACCTGTGGTGAGCAAAAAATTGGAAACAACTTACAATAATATACAGGGGAATGGTCTACAGCTATTTACAACCATACTGTGCCAAATGACATATGGCTTCCTAGCATTCAAATGGAGTTAATCATGTTCAATTTGAAATCCATCAGGAAATTTATATTTTGCTTTGCTCATGTCTCAGTCAATTTAAACCATAAGATTTGAAATAGACTCTAGGAGAAAGAAATCAGTTGTTCCAAGATTCACCAACCTGAACACCAAGAATTCTGATTTCTTACTATATCAAGACAAAACTAAGGTTAAGTGATGATGGTCATCAGACCCAACATTCTATAGAAGCATTTAATGATCACCAAAAGAGGCAAATATTTAGTCATGAATAGACTATTTTTTATCCTTTTATTTTGAAATAATTACCAAGTTCCAGAAAATGTGCAAGAATAATAAAGATAATTTCTCTATATCCTTTATCTAAGTTAACTAATTTAAACTTGTTTTATCATTTTCTTTACATATCTATATCTTAACTATATTCATATTATTGTTTGTTTTCTGAACCATTTGAGAGTAGATCTCATGCATCGTGCCTCTTTACCCTTTAATACTTCAGTGTCTATTTGCAAGGATATTCTTTTATATAACCATAGTACACTTGTTAAAATCAGGAAATTACAATACTTTTATCGAATCAGAAGTCCTATTCCAGCTGGGCATGGTGGTTTATGCCTTTAATCCCAGCACTTTGGGAGGCCAAAGCAGGAGGCTTGCTTGAGCCTAGGAGATCGAGACCAGCTTAGGCAACATAGCAAGAACCCATATCTATAAAAAAAATACAAAAAGTAGCCATGATGGTGGTGTATGCCTGTAGTTCCAGCTACTCAGGAGGCTGGGGAGAGAGGATCGCCTGAGCCCATGAGTTCAAGGTTGCAGTGAGATATTAATACACCACTGCACTCTAGCCTGGGTGACAGAGTGAGACCCTATCTCAAAACAAAAACAAAAACAGAAGTCCACATTCCATTTTCATCCAATGTCTCTATGTGTTTATAGTAGAGTCATCCCTTGGTATCCACAGGGGATTGGCTCCAGGACCTCTGCAGAAACCAAAATCCATGGATGCTCAAGTTCCTTATATAAAATGGCATAGTATTTGCCTGTAATTTATGCACCTCCTTCTATATACTTTAAATAATTTCTAGGTTATGTATAATACCTATTATAACATAAATGCTATGTAAATAGTTGTTATACTGGATTTTTAAATTGTTCTATTATTTTTATTATTGTATTGTTGTTGTTATTTTTCCAAAATATTTTCAATCCATAGTTGGTTTAATCCACAAATGGGAAACCTGCAAATAGAGAAGGCCAGTTGTATTTTCCTCCCCTTCAGTACAGGATCCAGTTCAGCATGATATATTGCATTTAATTGTCATGTCTTTTTTAAAAACAAATTATTTACTTATTTTTATTATTTTAAAATTAACACATAATTATACATATTTATGGGGTACAATGTGATTTTTTTTTCTTTTTTGAGATGGAGACTCCCTTTGTTGCCCAGCCTGAAATGTAGTGGGGCAACCTCAGCTCACTGCAATCTCTGCCTTCTGGGTTCAAGCGATTCTTGTGCCTCAACCTCCCAAGTACCTTACAGGTGCCGGCCACGACACCCCGCTAATTTTTTTTGTATTTTTAGTGGAGACTGGATTTCACTGTGTTGGCCACGCTGGTCTTGAACTCCTGACCTCAAGTGATGTGCCAGCCTCGGCCTCCCAAAGTGCTACGATTATAGGCGTGAGCCACTGCGTCCAGCCCAGTGTGATATTTTGATTTGTGTGTATAATGTGTAATGATCAAATCAGAGTAGTTAGCAAAGTTATCACCTTAAACATTTGTAATTCCTTTCTGTTAGGAACATTTAAAATCCTCTCTTCCAGCTATTTTTAAATATGCAATAAATTATTATATAATACTGTTAACTATAGTCACCCTACAGTGGTATAGAACACTCAAACTTATTCCTCCTATCTAGCTGTAATTTTGTATCTATTAACCAACTTCTCCCACCCACCTCCCTGCTACACTTCTCAGCCTTTGGTAATCACTATCCTCCTCTCTACATTTACGGCATCAACTTTTTTAGCTTCCACATATGTGTGATAGCATGTAGCATTTATCTTTCTGTGCCTGACTTATTTCACTTAACACAATGTCCTCCAGCCTCATCCATGTTGCCTTGAATGACAGGATTCGCCCTTTTTTATGGCTGAATAATATTCTACTGTGTACATAATGTATATACGTTTATATACACATATTTTCTTTATCATCTGTTGACAGACATGGTGATTCTGTATCTTAGCTATTGTGAACAGTGCTGCAATAAACATGGGAGTGCAGCTATCTCTTCAACATACTGATTTCCTTTGCTTTTAATATATACTAAGTAGTGGGATTGCTGGATCATATGGTAGTTCTATTTTTAGATTTTTGAGGAAACTCCATACTGTTTTCCATAGTGGTTGTACTAATTTACACTCCAACCAATAGTGGAATGTATGCGTTTCCCCCTTCTTCACATTCTTGCCAAAATCTGTTTTTTGTTTGTTTGTTTGTCTTTTTTGATGATAGCCAGACAGCCATTCTAACTGGAATGAGATGATACATCATTGTGATTTTGATTTGCATTTCCCTGATGATTAGTGATGTTGAGTATGTTCTCATATACTTGTTGGCCATTTCTTTTTTTTTTTTTTTTTAGAAAACTATGGAAAATATTTTTAATGAAAAGGTTCTCTAAAACTAATAAATTAGTACGTACATTTTACAGTTAATCCAATTAAGAGGGTACAAAGAGGTAAAAACTCTCCAAAAAAAAAAAAAAAAAAAAAACAAACCAATCACTGAAATACAAAGAAATTCAAGAAGCTAATAAGTAGTATACTTAATAGTGGGGCTGTAAGACTTGTGAAAAATTACTTTGTCCTTGTTTGGAATGTCTTATAGATTGCATTCAGCATATTTGAAAATGTCTGGGATGGATACATATGTAAAACAAACACCACTTAAGTTTGGCATATTCCATTCCTATGAGAAAAAAAAAAAAAAAAAAAAAATACTTGGGCATCTTGGGGTTAGGTGTTTGTCCAGGTCTGACATGTTTACTAGACTCCAAATTCACCATGAAGGCTAAGATACCAACTCATCCAGCCCTTCTCTTGGTTGCATAAAAACCTGAAACCATAAAGTTTATAGAGCTAAAATACGGCTTCTAATTCTGTAAACCGTCACCTAAAGCATTTCTTTGAATTATCAAAAGGAAAAAACAAGCAAATGACTGAAATCGACCTTTTTTAAGAGAAGGGAAAAAAGGTATCGAAGGTTCTTTGCATCCAACAATTTTCAGCATATATATATATATATAATTCATACGTACCTAAACCGGAATCACAATAAACAGCTGAGATTATATGGTACAAAATGACCTGCTTTTCCCTGAGCTTTTGGAGGCCTAGGATTCCCTAAGTTTAGGCTACAAATCTTTGTAAGCTTAAAAGGGGCTAAACTTGCAAAATGGGGTCTCTGGTAAAACTTCAGAACCATAATTGGCCAAAAATAATAATAGAATGCAAAATCCTTATTTTGGAATAATCATGATTTTAATGGGAATTTAAGCAGCCAACAACTGGTGAGTTCAATAGAACTTACCTGAGATGCTGCTGGTTCCATTGCCTTTGTTAAGTCGCGTATTTGTAGCTGCTGTTTACCTGTCATAGTGTTTTTGTAACCTAATGAGGGTCTTATAAAAAGTGGTATGTAAATAAATCTGATTTGGAAATAGGTACCCATTTGTATCCCTGCCAAACAGAATTTATCTTTGAGGCCCAACCAACTAAGTGTTCCATAGGCTGTCTCCCTAAGGACAGGAAAAAATGGAAACAGGCCATGTCCAGGACCAGATGATTGGTGGAAAAATGGATAAGGAAAATTAACCACCCGGATTTTCTTCTTTAAGGTTTCGAGGAACTTGGAATTGAACGAATCACGTTTTTTGGAAAAAAAGTCCCCAACCAAAAAGGATGTTGTTATTGTCTCAGTTTCCCTGTCTTGCTACACACGATTGGATCCCTTATGCTTTTCCCAAGATATCTGTTTGCTGTATGAATTGTAAAGCCCCCCCCTTTTTTTAATTTAAGTTCTTATTAGAACTGTAACTTGGAATAGACTACAGTGCCATAAACCATGTTAATCTTTGGAAATAGTATTGGGGTTAATTCAGGAGCTTTTGCAATAAAGGCAGCGAACTGCAGTCTGCCTTAAAGTCCAGACTGTTAGCAATGGTGTTAACTTAAAACTGATTAAGGTCCCATTACATTGAACATAGAAATCAACTTTTGTAGGTCAAAATGATCAACTAATTGACAATTCTTCATTCTATTACAAATTTAAAAGTTTTATCAGTATATCACTCAGATTCCATCTGTATCTTCTATATAGATTTCCAGTACTGAGGTAGACACAATTCCCTGAAAAACTATACCTAGTTTTGTAAGATGACTTGTTGGGCCATTTCTATATTTTCAGAGCTGTCTATTCAGATCATTTACCCATTTTAAAATAGTATTATTTGGGTTTCTTTGCTATTGAGTTGAATTCCTTGTGTATTCTGGATATTAATCCTTTATCAGATGGATAATTTCTTCCATTCTATGACAAATACTTTTTTCCCATTCTGCAGGTTGTCTATGTACTCTATTGAGTATATCCTTTGCCGTGCTGAAACTTTTAAGTTTGTTATGATCCCATTTGTCCATTTTTGCTTTTGCTGCTATTTGTGCTTTTGAGGTCTTATCCACAAAATCTTTGCCCAGCCCGTTGTCCTGAAGCATTTCACGTTGTTTTCTTCTAGTAGTTTCATGGTTTCAGATATTACATTTAAGTTTTAATCCATTTTGAGTTGATTTTTATATATGGTGGGAGATAAGAGTCTAGTTTCTTCATTCTTCTACCTATGGATATCCAGTTTTCCCAGTACCATTTACTGGACAGACTGTCCTCTCCCCAGCCAATGTTATTGGTACCTTTGTTGTGAATCAGTTGAATGTACGTATGTGGATTTATTTGTGGGTTCTCTATTCTGTTTCATTAGTCTCTGGGTCTGTTTTAATACTAGTATGCTGTTTTGGTTGCTCTAACTTTGTAGTATATCGTGAAGTCAAATAGTGTGATTTATCTAGCGTTTTCTGTTTGTTCAGGATTGCTTTGCCTGTTTGGGCTCTTTTTTGGTTTCATATGAATTTTAGAATTGTTTTTCCTATTTCTATGAAAAATATCATTAGTATTTAATATGGATTGCTTCGAATGTGCACATTACTTTGGACAGTATATTATGTCTCTTTATTCTTCTTAATGTGGAACAGTTCCTCAGCCTTTGTCTTTCATGACATTGACATTTTTGAAGAATATATTTCAGTTATTTTATAGGATGTTCTTCACTTCATGTTTGTCTAATGTTTACTCATGATTAGATTCAAATGCAGGTAATGCATTCTCTGGCCCAAATACCACGTAAGTAGTGTCCTTCTCAGGATATCGCACTTGGAGACACATGATATAAATTGGCCCTTGGTTATTAATATTAATTTTGATGACCTAGTCAAGATATTGTCTTGTTTCTGCACTGTATAGTTACTATTTTCCACTGTGCAACTAAGTAGAAGCACTTTAAGACCTCATCAAAGTAGATGTATCATTCCTTGACAATTCTTGCCCAAACCAGAATGGAATCTACCCAGCCCCACCACTAACTCCAAACTTAACAATTAGAATTTTGAGTAAAGGCTTTCTTTTATTTATTTATTATTTAATTAATTAATTTATTTATTTCTGAAACAGAGTCTTGCTCCATTGCCCAGGCTGGAGTGCAGTGGTGCAATATTGGCTCACTGCAACCTCCACCTCCCGGGTTCAAGTGATTCTTCTGCTTCACCCTCCCAAGTAGCTGGGATTACAGACACGTGCCACCACACCCGGCTAATTTTTGTATTTTTAGTAGAGACATGGTTTCACCATGTTGGCCAGGCTGGTCTCAAACTCCTGACCTCAAGTGATCTGCTTGCCTCAGCCTCCCAAAGTGTTGGGATGACTGGTGTGAGCCACTGCACCTGGCTGTTTTATTTATTTAATCATCAGTATAGACTCACGGATTTAATTGAACTTAATACATTATATATTATTACCATCCTTATTTATTGTGATGCTCAAATTGTCCCAGACTTGGATGAGAGCCCCTTTGAGCTGACTTCTGTGTCTATTCATGGATAGACTGGAATGGGAGCCATAATTTTTTTTGTTTGAACATTTTATTACTTTCTGACATAAGATGTTCCATGCTCATCTGTGCCTGGAATTAGTCATTTCTTCTGTGCCCCAAACCTGGGATTAGTCATTTCTTCAAAGACCCTGAATCCTTTTAGTGGGTAAAGGTATCTGGGAAACCAAAATTTATTAGCTGATATTAAGTGTGCTGATTGCAACTGGGTGTCATTATTTCCAGTTCCTTTCAACTGACAGAGCTAGGAAATCATCAGTTTATACTGATAATTCCAATTACAAATATATTAAACAACTTGGTACTGTCCCACAGGTCACTTTTTTTCTTTTCAGTCTTTTTCCCTCTTGAATGCTTCCACTTGAAAGCTTTTTTTAAAAAATATTTTTTATTTTATTTTATTTATTTTTTGAGACAGAATCTCACTCTGTCTCCCAGGCTGGAGTGCAGTGGCATGATCACAGCTCACTACAGCCTTGACCTCCTGGACTCAGACAATCCTCCCATCTCAGCCCCCCAAGTAGGTGGTACTACAGATGTGCACCACCATGCTTGGCATTTTTCTTTTTTATTAATTATTATTATTATTATTATTTTTTGAGACAGAGCTTCGCTTTTGTTGCCCAGGCTGGAGTGGAATGGCACGATCTCAGCTTACTGCAACCTCCGCCTCCCAGGTTCAAGCGTTTCTCCTGCCTCAGCCTCCCAAGTAGCTGAGATTACAGGCATGTACCACCACGTCAGGCTAATTTTGTGTTTTTAGTAGAGACCAGGTTTCTCCATGTTGGTAAGGCTGGTCTCAAACTCCTGACCTCAGGGGATCCACCCACCTCGGCCTCCCAAAGTGCTGGGGTTACGGGTATGAGCCACCGTGCCCGGCCCATACTCAGCATTTTTTGTACTTTTTGTAGAGATGGGGATTCACCACGTTGCCCAGACTGTTCTCAAGCTCCTGGGCTCAAGCAATCTGCTTGCCTCGGCCTCCCAAAGTGCTGGGATTACAGGTATGAGCCCCCGCGCCTGGCCCCAAAAACATTTCTATTGCTATATATTCAGGTTTATTATCTTTACTTTTATAATGTTTAACGTGCTAATAATTCTATGCAGTGAAATGTTTCATTTCAGGTACTGTCTTTTTCAGCTCTGAAATTTCCATTTGGCTTTTTCTTTTTATATCTTACATTTCTCAACTCATCGTACTTACATTTTCCTTTACGTCCTTGAGCATATTCATAAAAGATATTTTAGGCCGGGCACAGTGGCTCACGCCTGTAATCCCAACACTTTGGGAGGCCAAGGCAGGCGATCACTTGAGGTCAGGAGTTCAAGACCAGCCTGGCGAACATGGTGAAACCCCGTCTCTACTAAACATACAAAAAATTAGCTGGGTGTGGTGGCAGACGCCTGTAATCCCAGCTACTGGAGAGGCTGAGGCAGGAGAATCACTTGAACCCGGAGACAGAGGTTGCGGTGAGCCGAGAGTGTGCCACTGCACCCCATCTTGGGTGACAGAGCAAGACTCCATCTCAAAAAAAAAAAAAAAAAAAAGATATTTTAAAGGATTTATCTACTGATTCCATACTTTCTGGGTCTGTTGCAAGTGGACCAATTTTCTTTGCTTATGGATCACATTTTTCTGCTTCTGTGCATGTTTAGTAATATTTAATTGGATGTTGAAAATTGTGAATTTTTTTTGTTGAGTGCCAGATTTTGTTGTCTTTCCTTAAAGAGGGCTGGATTTATTCTGGTAGGGAGTTACATCTTTTTTTGCAGCTTTAAAAAGCTTTGTATGTTGCTGTGGATTTTTTCCATTGTTTCATTTATCTTCTTCAGAGACTTCAATTATATGTATATCGTATTTTGTGTGGATGCCTGTTTTCCATTCCCATCACATTCTGTCTGATCCATTTTTTTCTTTTTTCTTTCTTTTTTTTTTTTTTGTTTGAGACGGAGTCTCGTTATGTCACCCAGGCTGGAGTGCAATGGTGCCATCTAGGCTCCCTGCAACCTCCGCCTCCCAGTTTCAAGTGATCCTCCTACCTCAGCCTCCCAAGTAGCTGGGATTACAGGCATGCACCACCACCCGGCTAATATTTGTACTTTTAGTGGAGATAGGGTTTCACCATGTTGGCCAGGCTGGTCTCAAACTCCTGACTTCAAGTGATCTTCCCACCTTGGCCTCCCAAATTGCTGGGATTACAGGTGTAAGCCATCGTGCCTGGCCTGGGAGGAGACTTTCATCAGGTAAGTATTGTTTTTGAATGTATGATTCTAAATGGGTTTTTTTTTTTTTTTTTTTTTTTAAATGGGTTTTTTTTTTTTTTTTTTTTTTTTTTTTTTTTGAGATGGAGTCTTGCTCTGTTGCCCAGGCTGGAGTGCAGTGGTGCAATCTCGGCCCACTGCAAGCTCCGCCTCCCAGGTTCACCTCATTCTCCTGCCTGAGCCTCCTGAGTAGCTGGGACTACAGGCACCCGCCACCGTGCCCAGCTAATTTTTTGTATTTTTAGTAGAGATGGGGTTTCACCGTGGTCTCCCATCTTCTGACCTCGTGATCCACCCGCCTCGGCCTGCCAAAGTGCTGGAATTACAGGTGTGAGACACCACGCCTGGCCTCTAAGTGGTTTTTAAAAATTATTTTTACTTGCTTGTCTATCCTTGCAAATAGATACTTAAGTATTAGGGAATAAAGGGGCATGATGCTTGCAACCTACTCTGAAATGGTTCAGAAAAAAAAACCAATAATATGGATATAGATAAGGATACTATTACTGATGCCGTACGAGGGAATCGATAAAACAGGTTTAAATTAATAAACTTAAGGGATATAGAGAAGTTCTCTTTATTATTCTCGCAAATTTTCTGGAACTTTGTGATTCTTTCAAAATAAAAGTGAGGCAGGAGAATAGTACCTGGAGGCAAGGAACCTAAGGTTGTTTCACACCAACTTTCTAGAACTAAATTGAAAGGAAACCCGTAACTTTCCCCGTCTAAATAACAAAAGGACCTTTTCTGCCTGGCAGATGGGAATTTGGCTGCCTGTAACAAATCAGACTGATTGCAGGTAGAGTCTTCACTTGCAACTTTGTAACTCCAACCTAACCTCTGACTGCAACCAATCAGATGTTTGCACAGGAGTGTGACCTTTGTTACTTCACTTCAGCCGCTGGTTGGCTGCTTTCTGCAACCAATCAGACTGACTGCGGGCTACCACTTCATTTACATGAGGTGAGCATGAAGTAAACAATGCGAAACTTCTAGGGGGCATTTGAACCCAAGAAGATTCTGTATCGGGGCCCTCAAGCTGCTGCTTGGGTCCTCTCCCACAGTGTGGAGTGTACTTTTGTTTTCAATAAACCCCTGCTTTCATTCTTTTGTTGCTTCATTCTTTCTTTGCTTTGCTGGGCATTTTGTCCAATTCTTTGTTCAAAACGCCAAGAACCTGGACAACTTGCAGTCACGACCCACTACTGGTGACAAAAGCTTAAAAATAGTCTATTCATGACTAAATACAGAAACCATAACTTGCCTCCTTTGATAACCATCAAATACTTATGTAGAAGTTATTGATGAGGAATTTATGGGGAGGTGGAGCAAAGGTCACTCTTGCTAGGCTTTAGCAAAGAGACTGGTGGCATTTGCCCCTGCCCAAGAGATCTGTGGAACTTCGAACTTGAGAGAGATGATTTAGAGTATCTGGTGGAAGAAATGTCTAAGCAGCACGGTGTTCAAGATATGAACTGGCTTTTTCTGAAAGCATGCAGTCATCTGCACTCACAAAAATATTATCTGAAATTGGAACTTATGTTTAAAAGGGAAGTAGAGCATAAAACTTTGGAAAACTTATAGCATGACTATGCCTTAGAAAAGAAAAACTCATTTTCTGGGGAGAAATTCAAGCCTTCAGATGCAGAAATTTGCATAAGAGAAGCCAAATGTTAATAGCCAAGACAATGGGGAAAATGTCTCCAGAGCATTTTAGAGACCTTCAAGGCAGTCCCTCCCATTACAGGCCTGGAGACCTAGGAGGGAAAAATGGTTTCCTGGGTGGGGTCCAGGGCCCTGCTTCTCTGTGCAGCCTTAGGACATGGTGCCCAGCATCCCAGCTGCTCCAGCTCCAGCTGTGGCTAAAAGGGGACAAGGTACAGCTTGGGCCATTGCTTCAGAAGGTGCAAGCCCCAAGCCTTGGTGGTTTCCACATAGTGTTGGGCTTGTGCATATGCAGAAGACAAGAGCTGAGCTTTGGAAGCCTCTACCTAGGTTTCAGAGAATGTATGGAAATGCATGGATGTCTAGCAGAAGTCTGCTGCAGGGGCAGAGCCCTCATGGAGAACTTCTACCAGGACAACACGGAGTGGAAATGTGAGGTTGTAGTTCCCACAGAGTTCCCGCTGGGGCACTGCCTATTGGAGCTGTAAGAGGACTGCCCTGCTGCAGTGGCTCATGCCTGTATTCCCAGCACTTCAGGAGGCTGAGGCGGGCAGATCACCCGTGGTCAGGAGTTTCAGACCAGCCTGGCCAACATGGCAAAACCACAGCTCTACTAAAAATAGAAAAATTAGCTGGGCATGGTGGTGGGCACCTGTAATCCCAGCTACTCTAGATGCTGAGGCAGGGAGAATTGCTTGAACCTGGGAGGTAAAGGTTGCAGTGAGCTGAGATCACGTCATTGCACTCCAGCCTGGGCGATAGAGCAAGACTCCATCTCAAAAAAAAAAAAAAAGAGAGAGAGTCACTGTCCTCCAGATCCATGGAGAAGCTGCAGGCACTCAATGCCAGCCTGGGAAAGCAGTTCTAGGGGCTGTACCCTGTGGAACCACAGGGGCAGAGTTGCCCAAGGACTTGGGAGCCAACCCCTTGCATCACTGTGCCCTGGATGTGAGACATGGAGTCAAAGGAGATTATTTTGGAGCTTTAAGATTTAACGAGTGCCCTGCTGGGTTTTGGACTTGCATGGTGCCTGTGGAGCCCCTTTGTTTTGGCTAATTTCTACCATTTGGAACAGGAACATTTACCCAATGCCTGTACCCCCATTATATCTTGGAAGTAACTACTTGCTTTTGATTTTACAGGCTCATAGGCAGAAGGAACTTGCTTTGTCTCAGACTTTGTGCTCGCACTTTTGAGTTAATGCTGGGATGAGTTAAGACTTTGGGGGACTGTTGGGAAGGCATGATTGGTTTTGAAACATGAAAAAGACATGAGATTTGAGAGAGGCCAGGGGTGTAATGATATGGTTTGCCTCTGTGTCCCTATCCAAATCTCATCTTGAATTGTAATCCCCATGTGTCAAGGGCCTGGTGGGAGGTGACTGGACCATGGGGGCAGTTTCCCCCATGCAGTTCTAGTGATAGTGAGTTCTTATGAGATCTGATGATTTAAAAGTGTTTGGCAGTTCCTCCCACCTCCATCCGCCATGTAAGATGTGCCTTGCTTCCCCTTTGCCTTCCACCATGACTGTAAGTTTCCTGAGGCCTCCCTAACCATATGGAACTGTGAGTCAGTTAAACCTCTTTTGTTTATAAGTTGCCCAGTCTCACATAGTTTCTTTTTTATTTTTATTTATTTATTTATTTTTGAGATGGACTCTTGCTCTGTCACCCAGGCTAGAGTGCAGTGGCATGATCTTGGCTTACTGCAACCTCTGCCTCCTGGGTTCAAGCAATTCTCCTGCCTCAGCCTCCTGAGTAGTTGGGATTACAGGCACCCACCACCACGCCCAGCTAATTTTTGTATTTTTAGTAGAGACGGGTTTCACCATGTTGGTCAAGCTGGTCTTGAACTCCTGACCTCAGGTGATCTGCCTGCCTCGGCCTCCCAAAGTGGGTAGTTTCTTTATTGCAGGGTGAAAATGGACTAATACACAGGGAAAAGAATTAGATGACTTTAAAATACAATATTTTGACCATCCATTCTTAATGGGATATATTATGTAGACAAAAAGAATGCAATAAAATATTAAACTGCATTCAGTAATTAGTCTTGTTGGTAGTAGTAACATTGGTATTGTATCGTGAAACTATTGTAATTATTTTTTAGAATATAGCAGATAATTATGTAAATGTCATTAGGAAACAAAATGTTCAGTACAGGTTGAGCATCCCTAATCCAGAAATTCAAAATCCAAAATGCTCCAAAATCTGGATCTTTTTGAGGTCAACATGACATCTCAAGTGGAAGATTCTACCTCTAACCTCATGTGATAGGTTGTATGCAACCCATCATGTGCAAAAGTATTGAAAATATTGAATAAAATTACCTTCAGGTTTTATGTGTAAGGTGTATATGAAATATAAATGAATTCTGTGTTTAGATTTGGGTCGCATCCCCAAGATATTGCTTTATGTATGTGTAAATATTCCAAAATCTGAAAATATCTGAAACACGTCTGGTTCCAAGCATTTTGGATAAATGCTTCTCAACCTAAGAAAAAAAATTACAAATATAAAATCAAAGAAATTAAGTTGAAACTCTGTAATCTTAAATTTGAATTGGAAATATCAGTATGAATTCAAGATTTTTTTCTCTTGAAAAAATTATCGATTTCCCAGCCCTATTAGAAAGAAGTAATGCCCAGTGGCAATGAGTACTCCTGATTATGGTTTCCGACTGCCATTTCCTACTTAAAGGAACTGAGGCTCTTTGGAGGAATGACTGATTCCATGTCAGGGGCAGGAAATGTACAAAATAAGTTTGGGCCATTTTGTGCCAGAAAGCAAGAAAACTATCAAAGATTAATGTGACCACATCTACAATACATAGGAACCAACTCAAGTAATTTCTCACTGGCCAAAAGTGGGACAATTTGAGCATCAAAAAGAATAATTAATGCACTTCAAATATGTGAAAAATACATGTATTCACGATAATTTTTTTTAAAAGATCATTATAAGTTGCTAGGGCACTAACTCATTATTTTGAAAATGGATAAATGAAAAGAAACAAATGTGGACCCTATCTTTCATCTTCAAACTATATTTCAGGATAACCAAAGAGTTAATGAAAAATGTTATGGTAGAATTCCAGCTAATAAATCTAGGAGGAATGTTAGAATTAGAAATTCATTATTTTGCAACCTCTAATGAAATACTGGATTGAGTCACAATTAATGGATGCTAAAATAATCAGGTGATGGTTGATGAAAAATGTAATGTAGGAATCAGGCTGACACCATCTCAACCCATGAGGAATATTTCACCATAAAACGGAACTATCAGCCATACGTGCCTCATGATGTGATGTAAGAGGAAGTACACATTAACTACCATGAAGTATATGCTTACCTAAAATATAGAACCTCAATCTAATAAAAATCCTAGATCTGACTACCTATTTGCAGAAATAGGAGTAATATCACAAGGAAGTAATCAGCTAAATCTAGAATATGGGACATTCGGTAGTACAAACGGCCTGGTTTCTACAGTAAATCTATGGTATGAAGGGTGAGGTGCTGGTAAAATTGAGTAAAAGGGACTTAAGAAATATCACAATTTGTGATGGTATTAGGTGGGGTGGGGTAGGGGAAGAAACAACTAAGTACAATGTATGGACTTGTTTGGATCTTTAAAGCAACTGTAAACAGAATCTTTGATATAATCGAAAAAAATTTAATACTTGGGGGGTGATGGATAGTATTGAGATTTTTCTTAATTTTGTGTGATAATGGCATGGTGGATATGATTTTTGAAAGTTCTTATCAGATGTGCATATTGAAGTTGGGATATGCTTTATAATACTTTAGCAAAAAAAGTGGGGGACATAGTAGGGAGGAGGGAAGGGAAGAACTGTCTGTCAACAAATGTTGATAACTGTTGAAGCTGATAACTGTTGAACTAACTAGGGCTGAGGTTGATTATACTATTACCTCTCTTTTTGCATATGTTTAACTTTTCCCATAAGAAAATGTTTTAGGAAAAATTATCTAGCTTTCTCCAACCTGGGTTGGTTGGTATAAGTTACTGATTGTAACTATCCCAAAAGTTGGTTCAACATTAAGGTAATGTTTGTTAGGAAAAAAAATTAGATCAACACATTATTTAGTATCCCAGGTTTTGAGCATTTATTTTAAAATTCACTATAATGAGAGATGATTATACATGTTTGTTATGTTTCTGAGATGATCAATTTTAACAGGATTGGTGGTAATTTTTAAATCATAAACTGATAAAGTTTGATGACTGATAAATCTCCCCAATATATAGAAAATCTATTTAATTATTTTGTTTTCATAAGGGAACAACCTTGGTGGAAGGTACAGCTGTCTCTATGTACAAGGAGAAGCACATAGCTCACGTGTGCATCTGGCAGAACCCCCAGTACAGAGACAAGCAGGTGCTGTTTTCCAATGACACCTACTTGTGTGTGTCCTAATACTATAGTTAGAAAATGGCTCAGATTTTTGAGTTGCTTTTCCCAGAACTCAAAGATCGTCTTCCTGTTTATCTTGGTGGAATGCCTATGCTATACTTGTGATTTTTCTGTTCTCTGTAACCTATTAAAACAAGATTGTCACAGATGGGGAAGTAAGAGGTCATTAGTTAACAATCAGATGTTTGATTTCTTGAGCAGAAAAGATACTCTGTTGTGTTTTTAAAAACATTTTTAAAGGAGAAATAGGGCTACTCCTTGGAAGGCAGATACTTGTTCACTGGGCTTTCCTCAAGAGTCAACACAGTCGTTTCTAAATTCATTTCCCCCTTCAACTCTATTCTTGTAGTTAACATAAGCTTTGCCTCTTCTAATTCTTGTCAGTTCACAGTGGTTACTTCTTTATAGCTTAAGTAAATACTGCCAAAAGAGCAAAGGGAAGCCAAATAGGTGGACAATTAGCTTTTGTCTAACTTGGTATGATATGGAAAGGAAAGCACTCTTTAATTCATTCTTCAGTTTCTAGAACAGTTGCTCTTGATTAGGTTAGGGGCAGAAAAAACATTTGTAATAATTTCTGGCTTTGAGAGACACAAGCCTTTGTTCGCCCCAGAGTATTAGTTAACCCACCTAGTGCTCCTAATCATGTATTAAGGATTGGGAAGGACATTCATTGCCTCACTCTCTGTTTCACCTTCTGTAAAACTGGTAGAATAATAGTACCCATTTCATAGCATTGTATGATGATTAAATTAGTTAATATTTGTAAAATGCTTAGAACACAGATTGGGTACATAATAGCAATTACCACATGTGTTTATAAGATAAATTCCTTTGTGCTGCCTTCCGTTAAAGTTTAAATAAGTAAATAAATAAATCAAATAAATACTTGCATGACATTTTGAAGTCTCTCTACAACATCTGAGTAAGTGGTGGCTGCGACAATGCTACTGGAGTTCCAGAATCTTGTTGGTGACAAGACTGTTCACCAGCATATGGTGTGGTGAAAACTCACTAACTTGCAATTAGTTCAGATTATTAAGCCTGAATAGGTGAAAATCCTGAAATCAAGGATCTTTGGAACTATTTGAAATCAGTATTTTATATTTGCCTGTTCTATTCATTAAAATGTTGCAAGCGTTCTATTTGATGGATTAAGTATATTTAGGATACACATGTTCAATTTGTGATTTTGTATACTTAATTGGAACAAGAAAGCTAATAAAGGTTTTGCTTTGGGGAATCTATTCTTTTAAGTAAACTTCAATGAAAATGTATGACTAGAGCATATAGAGAGGTAAATAATTTGTGGACACACCATAGACTGAAATAGTAAATTTAAAAGAAATTGTTGGAAGAATCAAGTGTTTGTGGAATGAGTCCTCCTAGTAAAGTTCCTGCTCTTGTGAATAATTAAGCATCATTTATAATTACTACAGTAAAAGGAAGCCTAAGAAGTATCAGACTCTACTTGTATTTAAATTACACTTTACTAATTTATGTGTATGAAAAATCTTTTAAAAGCTTGTTTTCGTAAGCCATAACTCCTTTACATTTTAAGAATTTCTGAATTTGCTTGGATTTTATTAGTGCAAACGGCAGAGCTAGCAATTCCTTTTTCTGTGTTCCCATTCCGTCCTATTCATCCCTCTTTTAGGAAACTCTGAACTCTGGATTGTCCTTGTTTACATATCTGCCTCCTGCACTGGACTATGTGTCTCTGAGTGTAGTATGACGAATTCATTTGTTTGTCAAGGATAGTCTAGCACATGGTATACTCTCAATACATTTGTTGAACAGCCTAATTAGTAATGTCTGCAACAATGACATTTTACTATATTTAATAAAGCTCTGGGAAAGCAGGATACACATAAGACAGGTCCAGGTCTAAATGATTTACAGAAACTTGGATTTTTAGTTCGGTTTGAAATTTGAAGATGTGAGTATATTTAATCTCAGTTTCCCAAAGGACAAGCTAATTGGAATTATCATCCTCTTTCATTTGATTGGATCCCCAGAATGCCATTTACGGATGCAGTAGAATTTTTTAACAGTTTTAAATTCTGTATATTTGATGAAGAGGTTTTATATTTTGGATTCAAGCCTCTTTTAAACTTCTACAATGTGGTTTACAATAATTCCTCATATCCTGCTTTTGAAATATATATTGCAGCTTTCGTAAGTTGGGAAGGTTATATTTCAAGGACTGAAGTTACAGTATACTCAAGGGGTACACAAGCCTAGCACCGCATTTTCCAGAGTGTTCGATAAAGATTGTTAAACTCTAAATCACAGGCCTTTTAATTCTTAAGATAAATAGCAGCAGAAAGAAACATCTTTGGCTTATTTCTGGTAAGGTTTTTATGCTCTGTAAAACAAAGAATTGTATTCATCCGCGCAGCACCGATTCTATTAAAAATAAATGTGAGAGTCGTTAATGTAGTGCTGCTCATTTACCACCAAAATTCACTCTTCAGGAATAATTCCATCAGTTTAAATTGGATATTGGAATGAGCATTGATTACCTCATGTAATTTGGTAGCCCAAAATTTCTTCATGGAGTTTTGAAGTCAGCGGGATTTCAAAGGTTTTAATGACTTTTTGATTTTTTTAAAACCCTCAAATTTCATTACCTTTAAATTAGGTTGAAACGGGGCGCAAGAGATTGGATTAACACCATAGTAATACTTACTTTGCTCTTAACCATTTCAGGGCTTCTTGAAATAGAGACTGTATGGTGTAATGGAAAAAACAGCCTTGGAATCTGAGAGCCTGATTCCTGGATTCAGTCCCAGTTCTGCGTGACCTTGGACAAGTTACTTTACTTCTCTGAATTTCCGTTTCCTCCTCTGCAAAATGAGGATAGCAACAGCCACCTTGCAACCCTGACTGGAACGCGCCCCGCACACCCCGCGCCTGCCTGGAGGAAGAGCAGCCATGATTACGCCGCCGCCGCTCCGCTACCCGCTTGCGGCTGCCGCCCTCCCCCAGCAGGTGTAGGCGCTACCGCGCTGCCCCACGCCTTTCCGCCACTCGCGGGCCTGCGCCTCGGCGTCCCCGAGGAGGCCGCTGCAGGCTGAGGTAGCGCACCGGCCTCTCGCGTCCCAGTCCCGCCCTGGGCGGAGGCAGTGCAGGCGACCTAGCTCCGAGGCCGAGGCCCGGCCCCACCGAGTGCGGAGGAGCGCAGGCGGCCCCCGCCCCTCGGCCCTCCCCTCCGGCCCTCCCTCCGCCCCTCCGCGCCTTGCGCGCCCGCCCGCCCGGGTCGCCGCGGGGCCGTGGTGTACGTGCAGAGCGCGCAGAGCGAGTGGCGCCCGCATGCCCTGCGCTCCTCCACAGCCGGGCCGGCCCGCTGGGGAGGCTGAGGCGGCGGCAGCGCGGCCGAGGGGGCCAGCTTGCTCTCCCCAGGCCCGCGCTTGAGTCCAGGTTGCCAATTCCGCCGCACAGGCCGCGTTCTCTCAGCCCTCGGCTGCCGATGAGGCGCTGAGGCGCGGCCGCCGCGGCGCGCCGGAGACTAGGACTCAGGAAGCGGCTGGGCCGAGGGCGCGGGGGCCGGCCTCCCTGAGGCGAGGTAGCGGGTACATGGCGCAGTAACGGCCCCTATCTCTCTCCGCTCCCAGCCTCCGGGCGAGGCCGTCCGCCCACCCTTGCTCGCCCGATGGCCGTCTCGGCCGCCGCGCCGCCGCCGCCATGGCCAATGACACGGCGGGCCCGGCGGGCGAGCCCGAGCGAGCCGAGACCCGGCAGTATTGCGAGCTGTGGGGCAACAGCTGAGAACCCTGCGCGCTGCAGCCGCTGCCGGCAGCTCTTTTTTACCGGCTGCAAGGAGCAGCCAAGCCCGTCCAGGAACTGGAAGAAGCACAAGCTCGTGTGCCCAGGGCCACGGAGGGCCGCCCCTCGGCCCAATGGGCCCGCACCCAGCACTCGGCCCCCGCGCGGCGGCTGGGCGGGCAGGGCCGGGGCCCGGAGCCTAGGAAGGGCGCGGCGGGGGGCGCCCGGGACAACGCCTCCCGGGGACGCGGCCAAGGCAAAAGCAAAGGCCAAGCCCGCGGCCGACCCCGCCGGCGGCCGCCGTCGCCGTCTCGCGCGGCCCCGGCGGCCAGGGCTCGGCGGTGGCCGCCGAGGCCGAGCCCGGGAAGGAGGAGCCGCCGGCCCGCTCATCGCTGTTCCAGGAGAAGGCGAACCTGTACCCCCCGAGCAACACGCCCGGGGATGCGCTGAGCCCCAGCGGCGGCCTGCGGCCCAACGGGCAGACGAAGCCCTTGCCGGCGCTGAAGCTGGCGCTCGAGTACATCGTGCCGTGCATGAACAAGCACGGCATCTGTGTGGTGGACGACTTCCTCGGCAAGGAGACCGGACAGCAGATCGGCGACGAGGTGCGCGCCCTGCACGACACCGGGAAGTTCACGGACGGGCAGCTGGTCAGCCAGAAGAGCGACTCGTCCAAGGACATCCGAGGCGATAAGATCACCTGGATCGAGGGCAAGGAGCCCGGCTGCGAAACCATTGGGCTGCTCATGAGCAGCATGGACGACCTGATCCGCCACTGTAACGGGAAGCTGGGCAGCTACAAAATCAATGGCCGGACGAAAGTAAGTGTGTGCTGCGGGTTTGTGCTGGACAGACCCTTCTCGGCGGGCAGCCCCTGCCTGCGAGTGTAACCGCCTAGGCTGAGAAGCAGCATTCCTCTGTATAGAAAGGACTCGTTGTGTAGCACCCCGTAAGGAAGACGGACAGAATTTGTAGTAGCTGTTTATCTAGTTAGCCCCTTTGTGTCCGCTGTTTTCCACTTACTGCCGGTTCACAAACTTCTCCGGCTAATTGCATGGTTTTCTGGCTAAACGTAGGCTCTTTAACTTTGCTATTTTCTTTTTTCCATTTCACTGTTGGTCACAATTCAAACCTTAGTGGCGTTTTAGCCACCCAGTGAGGGGGTGTTAGAGTACCACCCAAACCAAGTCCTGGTTCTGCATCTGCCTTGTGTTTGCATACGCTCTTAAATTTCCTATGGTGTCTGAACCAGTCATCGCATTTTGATTGAGAGTCAAACGCTATGTTCAGTGAAGAGTTTGCCGGCTGACCACAAAAAGGTAAATTTAAAATAAGCATTTAGTCGAAAGACTGTCTATATTCAGGAAGAGCTTGGCTACTCCCCTCCCCCTCTTATAGCTCTTATCCCTCACCCTGTTCCTACTGTTTTGAAACCCATTACAAAAAGGGGAAAGAAGTATTTCCGTTTTCAGACTTCTCAGTGTAGGTAGGCTACATTTTTAGCATAAGTTTCCTTTATTTGCTTTGTTAATGTAATCCTTCTGTTGAAAACTGTTTTGTAACTTCCTGGAAAAAAAAACCAAAAACAACCACAACATGGAATTGGAGCAGGAGGGCTCGTTTTATCCTCCCAATTTGGTGAGTTTTTGTTTTCTCTTTACCGTTGCGGTTTTTCCTCCACAGATTCTTCACTTCCTACCTAGTCTATTCCTAGCTCTTTCCTCCCTCATGATAAACAGTAGACTCTTTCCTCCTTAATACTCTCTTGCAGCTCTTTTTCATTTTACGTCTTAGATCTTGATCTTTTCTGTGTATATAGTTGCTCCCAGGCCACCCTCCTTTACCATCAGTCTCTGTCTGATTTTGTGAGTTTTGAGAGATTGACCTGGGAGAGCATCACAGTTGCATGTTTGTACACACACGCTGACTCTAACCAGTGCGTCAGATCATTTACTTTGACAGTCATTACATGTGATTCTCAGGCTGCCCGAAAGGCTGAACATAGGCAGTGAGAAAGTTACAAACATGAAAATGTGGGGAAAAATACGATGTGGAGTCTAAAATACGTATTGCTGCTTCATTGCTGGGTGAAGGCACAAGTCTTGATTTCTTGTAGTCTTAAAAAGGAACAGTTGAATAATATTAAACTGGAAGGGAAAGGGGATCTGATGAAATCTCAGCCTTGGTCTTTCACTAGATTTTCGTTGATATTTTTAAGAAAGAACGTTGTCATGGATCACATCTGAACATAAAGTCCTGAGCTCCAGAGCAGGAAAGAAATTAGTTTGAGAGAATAGGGCTATGAAGACTGACCAAAGTATATCGTTGGGACATAAGCTTAAATTGGATTCTTGAAGAAGATGATGTCCCAAATCTTACTTGATCTGCTTTCCTTAGTTAATTTAGCTTTCCAAGTTAAGCTGAGACCTCTTTTCTCTTCTGTCTTCCTGCTTTCACCTGTCCGTAGAGAAGGGACAGCAGACAGCCTGGCTCTTACAGCAAATGCTTCCCATAGGGATGCTGTTAGAAATAGCTACCTCCTTCCTCAAGAATTCTAGTTGTTGGGGTTTTAAGTCACCTAACTGTACATATTAGCAGGTAATAAGGGACGGGATGAAGGAGGGATGACCTTTAAACTCTTTGGATTAGATCTTCTGCTTATATTAATTTTAGGAACACAACTTCAGGATCTATAAATGATATTCTGGAATTCCTTTCATTATACTTCTTGGCCTAAAGAGGTTTTGGTAATCGTGTTTGAACGTGTAATTTAAGTATTCCTAAAAAAACAAGAGTGTTTGCTTTGTGGAAATGAGAAGGCAGTCAAAATAACCACCCACCGTATATTGAACAACCACAGTGTGTTAGGCATCAGATTAGGGTCAATAGAGATACATTCAGAGTAATTTTTTTTTTTTGAGACAGGGTCTTCCTTTGTCACCCAGGCTGGAGTACAAGGTGTATAAGCATGGCCCACTGCAGGTTCCACCTCCTGGGCTCAAGCTATCCTGCCACCTCAGCTTCCGAGTAGCTGGTACTGTAGGCACACACCACCATGCTCAGCCAAATGAAAAAAAAAAGGTTTTTTGTAGAGTCAGGGTCTTGCTGATCATTTGATCTGAAACTCCTGGGCTCAGGTGATCCACCTGCCTTGTCCTCCCAAAGTACTGTGGCTACAGACTTGAGCCACCTCACCTGGCCACAATAATCTTAATTCTATGAAGCGAGTCGTGTTACTCCTAATTTACATTTGAGGGATTTTCAGCTCAGACTTGGCTAAGGTCTACCACTTACCGTAACCCTAGCTGGTGTTCAAACTTAAGTCATTCAGGTAACAAACCCATGCTCTTTTTTAGCTACACTAGTTACAGGTAGAACATTAAATGAGATGTAGATTACTTGGCACTCTGCTGGAACTGCAATTTGATACATATATTTTGTTGAAAGTGGGTGAATAGCATTAGCTTTATATGTGAGTAATCATACTCTATGGTTGGGCTGTGTAAAACTTTTTGTTAGGTGAGTGTACAATGTTTATTTCAGATAGCGGCTTAAAAGCCACTTTTGTATTTATCCACCTGAATTATGTGCGTGTCAGTATAACTGTTAAGAGAAGTCAGAATATGGTTTTTTTATGTGATTGCAGAGGGAGACTTCAATTCAGAATTTTATCCTTCGTAA
The DNA here is from genome assembly GCF_001698545.2 of Rhinopithecus bieti. Taxonomy (NCBI): domain Eukaryota; kingdom Metazoa; phylum Chordata; class Mammalia; order Primates; family Cercopithecidae; genus Rhinopithecus; species Rhinopithecus bieti. The sequence goes on from NW_016808133.1 coordinate 292,251, forward strand.
CATTATAGTGATTTTAAAAGTTATATGCAGCAAATGTATAGTGTTTTTCTCATTTCAACTTTCACAGCAGTAGGCAGGTGGTTGTATCCTCTTTTTATAGATTAGAAAAGTGGGACTCAGGAAGGTTCACTTGTTGGCAATTCTGCAGCATATTAGGACTTAAATTCAGGTTTTCTGACTAAGAATCTGATGTTCTTTTTATTTACATCATCTATATTGCATGCTCTTTATGTCAGGGCATGGTAATCAGATGATACATGATTGTGGCCCATTCAGCGTAGGCTTTGTTTTCCCCTGAATTTCTACTTCAAACATTCTTATCTGGCCACTGTTTATGCAGCTACTTTAAAAAAGGAACCACAAGGGAAAAATGAAGTAATACAGGAGAAAAACAGAAATGTAATTGTAGCCACTGATGTAACCAAGCTCCTGTTTCCACTTTCTCTGGTCTTTTGGGATTTTCCCCTTTTGCTCTTACCCTGCCCTTTGATCCTATATCCTTGCTTATGCTTGTTTTCATCAAGAAGACTCTCGATATCCAGTAGAAAGAAACCATAGTCTGCTGTTTTGTGAAGAGTAGTGTGCCTTGACTTGGGGGTACAGGAGTAAGAGGAATGCAGAGGAGTGAGGATCATGGGAAAATGTTGAACTTTTCTGTTGGAGTTTCTTAGCCACTCTGAAGGAAAACATTTTCTCGTTAAAATAGAAATACTAGTATCATGTACATAACATTTTTGGAATTTAATCCAAAACTTCATCTGTTCCATTGAAACATATATAAAGAAAAGAAGTAATAAAATAGGTTGGGACCAATAAGCAGCAGATTATGTTACTAAGATTTTTCAGTGTTGCTGTAGTTAGTCAGCTCTGGCTGATTATGGCTTTTAAGAGCAAAGGATAGGATGAGGAAAATGCTGCTGTTTTATTATCACTAACAGAGATGTGGTGACAATCTTCTTAGATGTTAAAAACAAAACTGACCCAGGAAGAGAGCCCTCATCAGTACTAGACCATGCTGGCATCCAGATCTCAAGACTTTCAGCTTCTAGAACTGTGAGAAAATTAACATGTTATTTAAACCTAAATACATAAATAAACCTTTATCTACTTCTGCCATTCTCTTTATAAGCTTGGGATCCCGGATACACAAATTGAAGTTACTTGTTTAATGATTTTATAACTATGTCAGAATTTTAGTTAAAAGTGAGTTATTTGGTATGTGGAAAGGCTGAAAATAGTACAGCTGCAGTAATTCTGCCAGCTATAAGGGACATGTGGACTGAGAGGGTAGTCTTAATAGATTGTGATCAACTATGTGCAAAAACATTTTGTACAGTGAGTTGATGTGTAGTTTACATGTAAACTAACTCCTTTAGTTCTAAAGGAATTTTATTTTACGTTAAAAGATTTTTTTAGGCTGGGCTTAGTGACTCACCCCTATAATCGCAGCATTTTGAGGGGCTGAGGCAGGAGGATCGCTTGAGCCCAGGAGTTCAAGACCAGCTTGGGCAAATGGTGAGACCTTGTCTCTAAAAAAATTAAAAAATTAACGAGGCATGGTGGTGCGAGCTCGTGGTCTCAGGTGGGAGGATTGCTTGAGCCCAGGTGACAGAACAAAACCCTGTCTCAAAAAAAAAAAATTCTTTTTTTTGTATGTATGTAGCTCTTACTACCTAATAATCTGCAAAAATGCCCACAGAGCCTTAATTACGTGGAGGAGGAGGAGATAATAGAGATCATTTTAGCTTTGAAAGATAATGGATTCTGGGCCAGATATGATAACTCACGCCTGTAATTCCTAACACTCCGGGAGGCTGAGGCAGGAAGATAGCTTGAGTTCAGGAATTCAAGACCAGCTTGGGCAACATGGCAAGACCTCATCTCTACTTAAAAAAAAAAAAAAAAAAAATTAAGAAAGAAAGGGGTCAGGTGCGGTGGCTTACACCTGTTAACCCAGCACTTTGGGAGGCTGAGGCAGGCGGATCACAAGGTGGAGAGATCAACACCATCCTGGCCAACCAACATGGTAAAATCCTGTCTCTACTAAAAATACAAAAATAAGGTGGGTGTAGTGCTGCAAGCCTGTAGTCCCAGCTACTTGAGAGGCTGAGGTAGGAGAATCGCTTGAACCCAGGAGGCAGAGGTTGCAGTGAGCCGAGATTGTGCCACTGCATTCCAGCCCAGGCGACAGAGTGAGACTCCGTCTCAAAAAAAAAAAAAGAAAGAAAGAAAGATAATGGATTTGGTTCTGCCATTAGATCTGGGTTGGATCCTGGGTCTGCTATGGTTTCTGTGTCCTTAGTCCAGTTTCTTAATCTCTTGAGTCCTCAGTTGCTCCGTTTATAAAATGGTGTTCAGTGATACTTGTCTTTTTAGCTTCTCAGGCTTGTTGTGAGGTGAACATATAATGCTTCATGTAAAGCAACTTTTAGATTGTAAAGCACTATGCACAACTGTTCTTAACTATTCTCCCGTTTTAAAAATTTGCTGTCTTTCTGATTCTTTCTTTTAAGAGTTCTGTGCTTTCCCTGTCTCATTCCTCTCCCATAAACTGGAGAAAAAAGGTCTTAGAATGATCACTCATTTTTTACCTAACCACTTTTCCTGCATTCACACATTTTTTTTTTTAAGAGAAGAAATAACATTTTTTTTTAAAAGAAAAAAGTCCCAAAGAGATTAACTTGTTCAGAGTCATAGAGCTGGTGACAGAATCAACAGACCTTTGATTCAGTTCATTCATATCTGTAACTTTATACTGTATCTCCTCTAACAATGGCATATTTCTACTTAGCTAATTTTGGCATATTTTATGCCTTTTTTTTTTTTTTAAAGGACAGGGTCTAACTTGCACGGGCTGGAGTGTAGTGATACAATTATGGCTCACTGCAGCCTCAAGCTCCTGGGCTCAAGCCGTCCTCCCACTTGAGTCTCCATAGTAGCTGGGACTACAGGCATGTGCCAACACACCCGGATAATTTCTTAACTTTTTTTGTAGAGACGGGGTCTCGTTATGTTGTCCAGGCTGTTCTAGAACTGTTGCCCTCAAATGATCCTCCTGCCTTGGTCTCCCAGAGTGCTGGCTCTTGCCTGTAATCTTAGCACTTTGGGAGGCCAGGGTGGGCAGATTTGCTTGAGCCCAGGAGTTCCAGACCAGGGGGCAACATGGTGAAACCCATCTCGAAAAACAATACAAAATTAACCAGGCATGGTGGCACATGAGTGTAGTCCCAGCTTCTTGAGGGGCTGAGGTGGGAAGATCACTTGAGCCTGGGAGGTAGAGGTTGCATTGAACTGTGATTGCACCACTGCACTTCATCCAGCCTGCGTAACAGTGAGACCCTGTCTCAAAAAAAAAAAAGTGCTGGGATTACAGGTATGAGCCATTGCACTGGGCCTCTGCCATTTTTGAGAATATACTTGAACATTTGAGATTTTCTTCTCCGTTTTACTTCTATCATTCTACACGTTGGCTTTTCTGACATTCTAGTTTAAATTTTTCTCCTACCTGATTTCCTTAAATGCTCTTTATCCATCTCTTTCCTCTGATACTATTTAAAGCCGTTTGCCCTGAAGTAGGCCTACCCTCTCTTGTTTCTTTAGTAGGAGCTGTCTTCCTACTCTGTGTTTCTGATTTGCAATTTACTTCTGTTTTCCTTTCCCTTTTTTTCCCCATCAGGCTTGAAATCTATCTTTGTTCTTCCATGTTTTCTGAAGCCTGTGCCTTTCTGGTATGCCATTGGATTGATGTTATCAGCTTAGTTGTTTTTGTTTAATTTTTCACTTTAGGCCTTTAAAGCTACCCCAACTATTTCAGTCTCCCTTTCATTCTAGCACATTCTTGGGCAGTTTCTGTTTCTTAGATTTTACTTCTGTGCTTACATTCCACCTTCTTTTCCACTATGCCCTCGTTTCCACACTTGGAACATTGTCTGTGACTACATGATGGCATTCAGATAATTTACTAAGCCCATTTTCAGAGCTTGTCTTTGCCTTTTATTTCAGCTAAAACTCTTCTAAAAAAATTGATATAGATGGTTAACCAAAATCTTCTCTTACAAGAGTTTATTTCATGCCTTATATCCTAGTCAAAACTCAACTTTTCTGCCACCTTTGTATTTCATAATCACATTTTTCCATAACCAATTCACAGTTAGTTTTATTTCTGAAGAGCTTGGACAGTATCTGTAGACTTGAGATTATCATAAAGTTTTCATGAGTTTGGAATTCTCATTTTTCTTATTCAGTGTCCCAGGTCCCAGTTCTTTACCAAAGCAAAATATGTGTACTCTTTATCCTTTGTTGTATTCTCTGAGTCCTGTTTTGATAATATTTTCACTCATTTGTTCAACAGATGTTGAGTACCCTCCACATACAGGCCCTGTTCTAGGAGCTAGGGTGTCCTGAACAACAACAAAAAGCCCCCTTTCTCATGGACCTTATCTTCTAGTTGGAGGAAGTGAGGGGTGGGGAGGGACAGTCAGTAAACAAATGTCCAAGTAATACATGCTATGTTAGGTGGTAAATATTAAGATGGAGAATAAGTAAGGACAGAGTGACTAGGGAGTACTCTTTTAGATTGATACAATAAGGTAACATTTAAATAGTGACTTGAATGAAGTAGGAAATTAGTTATGTGGATATGTGGAAGAGGAGCATCCTGAGGAATGGTATTAAATAGCAAATACAGAGGCACCGACTTGAAATGTGTTTGGTGTGTTCAGAAAACAGCAAGCAGAGCACTTTGGGAGGTCGAGGTGGACGGATCACTTGAGGTCAGGAGTTCGAGACCAGCCTGGCCAACATGGCGAAACCCCATCTCTACTAAAAATACAAAAATTAGCCAGGCATGATGGTGTGTGCCTGTAGTCCCAGCTACTCTGGAGGCTGAGGCAGGAGAATTACTTGAACCGAGGAGGTGGAGGTGCAGTGAGCCAGGATCATGCCACCGCACTCCAACCTGGGCAGCAGAGTGAGACTGTCTCAAAAAAAAAAAAAGACAAAACAGAAAACAGCAAAGAAACCACTGTGGTTATAGTGGAAGGAGTAAAGGATATGGGATTGATATAGTGGGATAGGAAATGAGATCAGTTTGTGTAGGGTTTTACCTTGCAAGCCATGGCAAGGATGCTGGGTTTTATTGTGGGTGATATGGGAAAATTGTTTTAAAAAGATCTCTGTGGCTGTTGTGTAGCAGTAGATGTGGGGTGGAAGGATGGAATCAGGAATACCAGTTAGGAAATGCTTGTAGTCTGGGCACTGGATGGTAGGAGTTTAAATTAGAGTAATAGCTATGGAGGTGATGAGAATTTGTTGAATTCTGGATATATTTTGAAAGTAGAATCAAATGAGATTTGCTGATATATTAGTATGAAAGAAAGGAAGACTCATGAATGACTTAAAGGGTTTTGACTTGAGCGACTGGAAGGAAATTACTGTTTTATTCTGACCTAACTTTTCTGCTGTTCTTCTCTTGCCCCTACTTTTTCAGTGTTGCCATTTATGATAGCTTGCTGACACTTGTTTCCCAGCCAAGCAACAGGAAAAAAGTTATATGCTCTCGATTTTCACATTCCTTCAAATTGACTGTGCTAGCTAGTACTACTGTTGACCTCCTAGAGAAGAGAGCCCCATCCTTTTTTCTCTAGAGGTTTTATGGTTTCTTTGTGCAGTATGCTCTTATCAGCTCTACCACTGGAACCGCCTACAGGAATTATTGCAGGAAACCTTGCAACACTTTTAGTGTTGTCTATAAGTATGTCTGTGCTTCCTTGCATGAACCACTCATTCGAGATGGCTTGTAGATCCACCTAAAAATAAGTATACAAAGTTTGAACTTTAGGGAAACGTTAGAGAACATTGAATGGTTCAGCATAAGGCAAGCATAGATTTAGATTCAATGTCAAAATGAAGTCAGAAATAAAACATCTTCATTTAAACCTACTGTTGAAAATAAAACTGTTACAGAAAATTGGGAAGAATGGAATGACCATAAAATATCAAAAATAGTTCCATTGACTTATCGGTACATGACTGTGTGATACACATGACTGTATGATAGCTTCCTAAAGTAGTAAGGAGGAAGAAAGTTACTGATAGCTTAGGGACTGTATTGGATGATCTGTGAAGATATCAGTGATGTTTGAGCCTTTCATCCCCTTGATGTGGAGCCTGGCATTGGAATTGCAAATAAAAGTACCAAATATAAAATAATACTGATACTATTAAAATTAGAATATACTATCCAGGCCTTTTTTTTTTTTTTTTGGAGATGGAGTCTCACTCTGTCACCCAGGCTGGAGTGCAATGGTGTGGTCTTGGTTCACTGCAGCCTCTACCTCCCGGGTTCAAGTGATTTTCCTCCCTCTGCCTCCTGAGTAGCTGAGACTACAGGCTCCCACCACCACACCTGGCTAATTTTTTTGTATTTTTAGTAGAGACAGGGTTTCACTATAGTGGTCAAGCTGGTCTCGAACTCCTGACCTCGTGATCCTCCTGCCTCGGCCTCCCAAAGTGCTGGGATTACAGGCATGAGCCACCATGCCCAGCCTACTATCCAGGACTTGTAAGCATTGGAAGCCTTGCTTTTGATTCTAAAGTGAGAGAAGATCACAAAAGTATGGGTAAACATTAGATTGTCGGGTATGAAATAATTTTTAAAAATTAAAACCAGAAACGTGAAACATGAACTCTAGAACCCAGGAACCTGGAGTCTCATCTCAATTCAGTTTAAGGCTAATTTTTATGTAATAACACCTTAATAGGAAATGTCAAATCTAAGAAGTAAATTGAAAAAGACTAATCATGAGTTTGGGGAATTAAAAGGTTGACTATTGTATTTGTCTGTTTTCACACTGCTATAAAGACCTGAGACTGGGTAATTTATAAAGAAAAGGGGTTTAATTGACTCACAGTTCCACATGGCTGGGGAGGCCTCAGGAAACTTACAATCATGATGTAAGGGGAAGTAAGGTACATCTTACATGGTAGCAGGAGAGAGAGCGAAGGAGGAAGTGCCACACTTTAAACCATCAAATCTGACGAGAACTCACCATCACAAGGATGGCATGGGGGAAACTGCCTCCATGATCCAGTTACCTCCCACCACACCCCTTCCTCGACATGGGATTACAATTGGACATGAGATTTGGATGGGGACATAGAGCCAAACCACATCATTCTGCCCCTGCCCCTCCCAAATCTCATGTCCTTCTCCCATTTCAAAACAGTCATGCTTTCCCAACAGTCACCCAAAGTCTTGACTCATTCCAGCATTAACTCAAAAGTCCAAGTCCAAAGTATCATCTGAGACAATGCAAGTAAGTCTCTTCTGCCTGTTAGCCTGTAAAATCACAAGCAAATTATTTACTTCCAAGATAATGATGGGACTACAGGCATTGGGTAAATGCTTCCATTCCAAAAGGGAGAAATTGGCCAAAACCAAGGGGCTACAGGCCCCCATGCAAGTCTGAAATCCAGCAGGGCAGCCATTAAAGTTCCAAAATCTTCTTTGAATCCATGTCTCACATCCAGGGCACGCTGATGCAAGAGGTGGGCTTCCAAGGCCTTGGGCAGCTCCGCCCTGTGGCTTTCCAGGATACAGCTCCTACCGCTTTTTTCACGAACTGGTGTTGAGTGCCTATGACTTTTCCAAGTGCACGGTGAAAGCTATCAGTTGAGCTACCATTCTGGGGTCTGGAGGACAGTGGCCTTCTCTCAGCTCCGGTGGGCAGTGCCCCAGTGGGGACTCTCTGTGGGGGCTCCAACCCCACATTTTCCCCCACACTTTCCTAATAGAGGTTCTCCATGACGGCTCCACCCCTGCAACAGATTCTGCCTGGGTATCCAGGCATTTTCATACATCCTCTGAAATCTAGGTGGAGATTCCCAAACTTCAGTTCTTGCCTTCTGCCTACAGGCCCAGTAACACATGGAAGCCACCAAGGCTTGGGGCTTGCACCCTCTAAAGCAACAGCCTGAACTGTATCATGGCCCCTTTTAGCCACGCCTGGAGCTAGAGCAGCTGGGACTCAGGGCACCAAGTCTTAAGGCTGCACACAGCAGTGTGACCCTGGTTCTGGCCAGGAAACTGTTTTTTTCCTTTTAGGTCTCAGGCCTCTGATGGAAGGGGCTGCTGGGAAGATCTCAGACATGCCCTAGAGACATTTTTTTCCCATTGGCTTGGCTGTTAACACTTGGCTCCTCATTGCTTATGCAAATTTCTGCAGCTGAAGGCTTGAATTTCTCCCCAGAAAATGGGTTTTTATTTTCTACTACATGGTCAGTGTATCAGTCTGTTCTCATGATGCTAATAAAGACATACGCAAGACTAGGTAATTTATAAAGGAAAGAGGTTTAATTGACTCACAGCTCAGCATGGCTGGAGAGGCTTCAGGAAAGTTACAATCATGGTGGAAGGGGAAGCAAACATGTCTTCCTTCACATGGTGGCAGGGAGAAGAATGAGTGCCCAGTGAAGGGGGAAGCCCCTTATAAAATCATCAGCTCTCGTGAGAACTTAATATCACAAGAACAGGATGGGGGATCCACCCCCATGATTCAAGTATCTCCACCTGCTCCCTCCCATGACACATGGGGTTTATGGAAACTACAATTCAAAATGAGATTTGTGTGGGGACACAGTCAAACCATATTCTGCACCTGCCCCCTCCCAAATCTTACATCCTCTCAATTCAAAACACAATCATTCCCTTCCAAGTCTTAACGCGTTCCAGCATTAACCCAAAACTCCAAGTCCAGAGTCTCATCTGAGACAAGGCAAGTCCCTTCCACCTCTGAACCTGTAAAATCAAAAGCAAGTTAGTTAGTTTCCAGATACAATGGGGTTACAGGTGTTGGGTAGATATACCCATTCCAAAGGGTAGAAGTTGGCCAAAAGGGGCTACAGGCCCTGTGCAAGTCTAAAATCCAATAGGGCAGTCATTAAACCTTGAAGTTCCAAAATGATCTCCTTTGACTCTGTGTCTCACATCCAGGGCATGCTAATGCAAGAGGTGGGCTCCCATGGCCTTGGGCAGCTTTGCCCCTGTGGCTTTGAAGGGTAGAGCCTCCGTCCTGGCTGCTTTCATGGGTTGGTGTTGAATGTCTGTGGCTTCTCCAGGTGCACAGTGCAAGCTGTCAGTGGATCTACTATTCTGGGGTCTGGAGGATGGTGGCCCTCATCTCACAGCTCCACTAGGCATTGACCCAGTGGGGACTCTCTGTGGGGACTCTGACCCCACATTTCACCTCAACACTGCCCTAGGAGAGGTTCTCCATGAGGGCTCTGCCCCTGCAGCAGAATTCTGTCTGGACATCTAGGCCTTTCCATACATCCTCTGAAATCTAGGTGGAGGTTCCCAAACCTTAATTCTTGCCTTCTGCACACCTGCAGGCCCAACACCACGTGGAAGCTACCAGGGCTTGGGATTTGCACCTTCTGAAGCAAGGGCCTGAGATATATGTTGGCCCCTTTAGCCATGGCTGGAGCAACTGGGACACGGCATCAAGTTCCAAGGCTACACACAGCAGGAGGACCCTGGCCTTGCCCAGGAAACCACTTTCCCTCCTAGGCCTGTGATGGGAGGGGCTGCTGTGAAGGTCTCTGATATGCCCTGGAAACATTTTCGCCATTGTCTTGGTGATGGAAATTTCTGCAGCAGGCTTGAATTTCTCTCCCGAGTGTCTTATTTTCTTTTTGTGTGTTATCAGTTTGCAAGTTTTCCAAACTCTTACGCTTTTCTTCCTTTTGAATGCTTTTCTACTTAGAAATGTCTTCTGCCAGATATCCTAAATCATCTCTGTCAGGTTCAAAGTTCCACAGATCTCTGGGGCAGGGGCAAAATCCTGCCAGTCTCTTAGCGTAGCAAGAGTGACCTTTACACCAGTTCTCAACAAGTTCCCCATCTCCATCTGAGACCACCTCAGCCTGGACTTCATTGTTCATATCACTGTTAGCATTTTGGTCAAAGCCATTCAACAAGACTAGGAAGTTGCACATTTTCCCACATCTTCCTGTCTTGTGAACCTTCCAAGTCTCTAGGAAGTTCCATACTTTTCCATATCTTCCTGTCTTCTTCTGAGCCCTCCAGACTGTTCCAACCTCTGCCTGTTACCCAGTTCCAAAGTCTCTTCCACATTTTTGGGTCTCTATAGCAGCACCCCACTCTCTGTGGTGCCAATTTACTGTATTAAATTTGTTCTTACGCTGCTAATAAAGACATTCTCGAGAGTGAGAAATTTATGAAGGAAAGAGTTTTAATTGACTCATGGTTCAGCATGGCTGGAGAGGCCTCAGGAAGCTTAACAATTATGGCAGAAGGGGAAGCAAACACGTTCTTCTTCACATGGCAATAGGGAGAAGAAGAATGAGTGCCCAGTGAAGGGGGAAGCCCCTTATAAAACCATCTGTTCTCCTGAGAACTAACTTATTATCATGAGAATGGGATGGGGGAAACTACTCCCAGGATTCAATTATCTCCACCTGTTGCCTCCCACAACACGTGGGGTTTATGAGAACTCCAAGATAAGATTTGGGTGGGGACACAGCCAAACAGTATCAGGTTGCAAATTTTTCAAAGTTTTATGCTCTGTTTTTCTTGTAAACATAACCTCCAGTTTCAGACTGTCTCTTTCTGCATATGAGTGTACACTTTTAGAAAAAGCCAGGTCACCTCTTGAATACTTCGCTGCCTAGACATTTCTTCCCCCAGATACCCTAAGTCATCTCTCAAGTTCGAAGTTCCACAGATCTAGGGCAGGGGTAAAGTGCCCCTAGTCTCTTTGCTAAAGCCTAGCAAGAGTGACCTTTGCTCCACTTCCCCATAAGTTCCTCATCTCCATCTGTGACCACCTCAGCCTGGACTTCATTGTCCATATCGCTGTCAGCATTTTGGTCACAACCATTACACAAGTCTCTAGGAAATTCCAAACTTTCTGTCATCTTCCTTTCTTCTTCTGAGCTCTTCAAACTGTTCCACCCTCTTGTTGCCCAGTTCCAAAAGTTGCTTCCACATTTTCAGGTATCTGTATAGCAATACTCCACTCCTGGTACCAGTTTTCTATATTAGTCTGTTTTCACCTGTGACTGGGTAATTTATAAAGAAAAGAGATTTAATTGACTCAGTTCTACATGGCTGGGGAGGCCTCAGGAAACTTACAATTATGGCAGAAGGAGGTGGGGAGAATTGTCAAACACTTTTAACTTCAGATCTCGTGAGAACTCACTGTCATGAGAACAACATGGGGGAAACTGTCACCATGATCCAGTCACCTCCCCCCAGGTCCCTCGCCTGACAGTGGAGATTATAATTCAAGATGAGATTTGGGTGAGGACATAGAGCCAAACCATATTAACCATCTCCCTGAATTTTTTCTTATTAATATTGATATCTCCAGTTTTCATCTATAAATGGTGACTAGGAGCTTGTCTTCTATAGTTTTGTTATATAATTACCCTTTATTCTATCTCAAGGCATATTTTACCTGTGTGATGTCTTCTACTGATTTCTGTTAGGACTACTCTGAAATGGATGCCTTGAAAATTGCTTTTTGGCTAAAAAGTTTAGTGATTCCCCACCCCCCACCCCTTAGATGAGGTATTTTTACTGCTTCAATAGCTCTATTAACCACCCCACCTTTAAAATCTTTGACTACCCATTTACTAGCCTGGGTCTTACCCTTCCCGTTGTTTTTCCTCATATTTTTCAGTTTTCTTTTTTCCTCAACTTACAGTGGTGGTTTTTTTTCCTAAAGCTCAGTTCACTTTCTGCTCATGACTGTCAGAAGATGTGTGTGTAGAAGGAACTTGAACATCTATATTTCTTTATTTTTCTTCTTAGTTTGTGTTAGTCATCTATTGCTACATAACAGATTACCCCAAAGTTTAGCAGCTTAAAACAACACACATTTATTATGTCATAGTTTCTGTAGACAAGGAATTGGGCACAGTCTAGCTGCATCTTCTGCCTCACTATTTCTCACAGGCTGCAGTCAGGACATTAGTCAGGGTCTGTGGTCTCCTTTTAAGGCTTGATTGGGGAGGGATCTGCTTCTAGCCTCACTCAGTGGTTATTGGCAGCATTAAGTTCTTGGCAGGTTGTTGGACTGAGGGCTTCAGTTTCTTGCCATGTGGGCTTCCCTAACATGGCAGCTTTCTTCAATAAAGTATGCCAGCCAAAAAGGCAATAGTGTCTGCTGGCAAGACTGAAGTCCCAGTCTTGTAATCTAATGATGTAAGTGACATCCCATCACCTGTGCTGTATTCTTTTGCAAGAAGCAAGTCAGTAGGTGACTTTCCATTCCATATGTATAAGGAATCATACAAGAGTATAAATACCAGTTCTTATGTCAGTTCTTCCTTGGCAGTGTCTACCCCTTAAATGTTACTATTCTTTATGATCTGTGGTTTGTCTTCTCTTTTTGCTGTAGTCTACACTAGAGCAATAAGATAACCCTCTGGGTTATCTTATGCGCTCATGGAAGCACAAGTTCTTAAACTAGTTTGCCTGTGTTGAAACTCTTCTTCTGCTACTTAATTGCTCTCTGATTTTAGACACATTTTCTAACAACTAAAGCATTAATTTCCTCATCAGTATGATAGGAGTTAGTAATAGTACCTAATTCGGTAGGTCTGTTTGAGGACAGATGAGAAAATACATACTCAACAGATAATCAGTGCTCGATTAATATTAGCTGTAAACTATAACAAATAACACAATAGTAATAACAAGAATCATGACTTCAGCTATTAGGATTTGTTAAAGACTCCTTGGTCTGTCTCTTACTTTGGCATCTGTAGAGGACTGATAGACATTTCCACCTGAATTTTCTGGAAGTATTGCAAACTCAGTGTGATTAAGACTGAAGTTTCCCCTTGTTAGAAGGAATGAGGATTGGTAAGCCTGTCTGATGGGGGAGATGGAGGAACAGATTTAAAATTGATCCCGTGAACTTCATTTAGTTATTCAACAGCTATTTACTGAGTGTCTGATCTGTGTTAGGCACTGAGGGTACCACAGTGCCCAGGTCAAAGTAATTCTGCCTTTCTGGAGTCTTACTGTGTGAGGGAAATACAACGTTGACCCTGTAATTCCCAGTGCTATGTTTATGAGATGGAAGTACAGGATCCTATTGGGAGACCTAACTTGGTCTGCAGGCCAGGAGAAGTTTTTTGGGTTTTTTTTGAAGAAATAGTTATTTAGGCTAAGACTTCTAAAGGTTAAGTTGGAGTTAAGTCCATTGAAAGTCTCCAGGTGTGGAAAACAGCGTGATGTTTTAGAAGAACATACTTTCCTGTATCAGTTTGAAAATTTTACTTATTTAAAACTTATTTTGTGTTAGTCTCTTGTTCCTCATTACCATTTACACTCTTCATCTCTGTCCTGGATTATTACAAAAGCCTGTTTTTCTTTTTCTATCTTTTTAGTTCGTTCTGTCCATTGTTAATTTTTTTATGAAGAACATGTCACTACCATGTACTTTCTGTTCCAGCTACAGGAACCTGTTTGCAGGTCCCTGAACCTATCTTCATTTTCTGGTGCTGTGCATTTCCTCATCTCTTTCATTTGGAAAGTGGTGAGAAGGTTCTCTAACTTGCTTCTTGCCCTCATTTCTCTAAGCAGCGATACAGCTTTGTCCTGTCTGTTCCTTTGGCACTTTCCATCACTGTGATAGCATACTTCACTGTGGTTGGTTTCCATTCCCATTTCCTCTACTATTGTGAGCCACTTGAGGCGAGAACCCTTGTATTGTCAACATTGGTGTACTCAGCATCTTGCATCGAGGACTTAGTAAGTACTATATTTGAATTCCCACTGCACTACTGTAATTGAAATTTTAAAAATCGCTTTCTATCTGGATTGTTAACACAATATTTTTTTCCCCTTAGTTCATTTTCCTCCATGTACTACCCATATGTATCCTATATAAATTTACCAACACTCATAAAACTCCTACTCAGAAATCTTCAGAGGTTTGTTAAGGATACAATTTGATTCTTACACATTTAATGCTCACCAGCTGCTTAGACCCACACCATTTATCCACCCTGATTTGCTGCTGCTCTTTGAAATACAGCCGCTGTTTCAGCCAGACTATTTTCTTTCTTCTGCTCCACTGCTCCTCCTCCCAGCACATCTGTGAATTCTTTGACTGGTTTACCACTCCCACACTCCTCCCCAGCAATTCAGATCTTCTACATCCTTTAGGAGTTAAGCTAAGTCCGCTTCCCAGATATCCTCCTGAACTCTGAATGTCCTTTGATCTCTCTTTTCTCAAAAACCTTATATACCTTTTATTCCCAAATTATCTTCTCTAGAAATCTATAAGGGCAGGGGAAGGAATGGTTTTATACTATTCTGTCTTAGGCAGAGGACTTTTATTAGTGCTCGTTATGTACGGTATTAGTCATAGCTTGCTAACAGTGAATTGCCCTCAGCTGATCCACTGCCCTGTACCTCACCTCTTCTTTACCACCTTTCCATCTGATTTCTAAAACTGTAGTGAGTCTTTCTAAAAGTCTGTGAGAGTTTTCATCCTGTTGTGGTCAACTCGCCTTTCTTTGCTTGCTATGCTGTTTCTAGTCCTTATTTTCCAGATAAAAATAGCCCGGGTCAGCATGGCTTAAACTATTTTTAACGCCAAGTTCTAGGAGACAGGTTTGCTCTAAAGGTGAAATGACGTTTTATGACGTTGCTTAGGCCAAAGTCAATTGATCAGGTTATGAACTGCAATAGAACTTTACACATCCATGAATCTAATGGAGACAGGGCGTGCATATCCTACGTCCCTCACCCCTACCAATGGTGTGTGAATCCTTCAAAGCAAAACAGCATAATAAACATAATGTTGAAAGTGACTTCTTTATATACCCTTCTTACTAGACCTAGAAGAGAAAAGCTTGTAGCTAGAAAGCAGATGCAGAGTTCAACATTGATACCACGTTGATGTGCAGAGTAAAATTTTCAAGAGCAAAATGTTAAGCTTCTAAAATTATGGATTTGATTTGGTTTTCGAACTGTACTGAAAATTTCAAATATACAGAAGGAGGTTTAAGAGTTGTATTTAACAAAAGAGGGCATGAGTTAAACAAGATGACAAATATTTCTTTTATAATTAGAAAACCTTTTGGCCTTTACCACATTTCTAGATTCAAGGATTTAATCAATGTGGGAGAAGCAGTTGCTTTAAATGGGTTAAAAGAGGACCGTGGTGGACTGTAGATAATGGAAATCTGGCAGTGTAAAGGTCATTTGAATCTGGTTTTCTAACACATTCAAACATTTTTATCCTTAAAACAAAAATGACAGTTTGACCTGCCAATTTTGCTTAGTTTTGATGCTTAAAATGTGTTTTTATTCTCTGATTACAGAGTTGGTAAGGAAAGTAGCCTAAGAAATATTTACCACAGATGATTTATATGCAAAGAGTGGTTGTAGTTTTGGGTGATTACAACCCAAAGTATTTTGGAATAAAATGTCTTGAATAAAGAAATTTTGGACTAAAAGTCATGTGTGATAGTAAAATAACACCCTTTTCCAGTAGCTTACAAGTGTCTCACAACTTTGTTTTGCTGGTGGACCCCTTTCAGAATCTAGTGGGAGCTGTGCATTTTCTCACACTCACAATGAACATAGTACACACAAGGTTCTGCTTGGAATAAAGCCTATCCATAGACTCTATGTTAAAAACCCCTGTTAGAGTTCCAAAAACCCAAACCAAAACAAAACATTTTTAAGCATTTTCATATCATGTCATGGTAGAATAAGGTTTCTGTGTGTGTTCAGTTCTTGCTCCCTCCCTGTCTTTAGAACTATGGTTTGAGTTTGTTTTCCCCCATAAATAATGGTATGAATATCCTATGGACTTCTGGAAGATATATTCCTTACACGGCCTGGCTATAGAACAAAACAAAGTTAACTGGTATGTACGAGGACGGAAACTACAGTTTAGTGATAATGTCTTCTCTGGAGGGCATACCTCTCCAGACACATTTGCTATGTAAATTCTTGCTTTAGAATTCTAGATGTGCAGTTGTACCATAAAGGACTGAGAGTCTTTATCACTAATAATTAACACTGGCTTATGCTTCTGTTTTTCCTCTTGTCCTTTTACGCTGTCCTGTCCCCTGCTCCCACTGCCTCTGTGCATATTTGTTTTGTATTTTTGGTTTTCCTTGTAACTGGCATTTCAGTAATACTAACCTGAATTTTTTTGTTTCTTTTTGAGACAGAGTCTTGCTCTGTCTCCCAGGCTGGAGTGCAGTGGCACAGTCTCAGCTCACTGCAAGCTCCACCTCCTGGGTTCATGCCATTTTCCTGCCTCAGCCTACCTGAATTTTTTTAAAAAAATAAAAGCCTTAGTAATAGTAGTGCTCCGCGGCTGGGGAATTGAGTTGGGGCGGTGGGTAGGGGTGCTTACTAACAAAAATGAAACTAGAATTCATACTAGTTTTGTTTGTATTAAAATAGTTTCTGTAATGGTTAGATCTGAAACATCTCTGGATAGTTTTGGTAGAAAGTATCTGCAGAATATGGAAGAATAATTTGTTCATATTGCCAGTTTTCAGGAACTATGCCTTGATGTTGCATAGTAACTGTAAGCTTTTTCTTTAATGTGTGCCTACTCTAGAGATTCTTAGTGTTTCTTTTAGAATTGTCGGGGAAGGGAGAACAGTAGTAGGGGTGGGGAAGATGTTTGTGGACAGAAGCCAGGAATGGGAATATAGGACCTGCTAGTATTGCCTTGGATTCTTGTCATCTGGCTCTCTGCTACTGAGCAAGGCACTCAACAACTCTGCCAGTCTCTCCATCTATGAAATGGGAATAATGCTGACCTAATTAATAGAAGAGTTGTTGAATAGGTGATTATTTGTAAAAGACGTTTTTTAAAAAGTGGTTATATTGGCTGGGTGCCATGGCTCACACCTGTAATCCCAGCACTTTGGGAGGCCGAGGTGGGCGGATCACGAGGTCAGGAGATCGAGACCATCCTGGCTAACATGGTGAAACCCTGTCTCTACTAAAAATACAAAAAAAGTTGGCATGGTGACGGATGCCTGTAGTCCCAGCTGCTCGGGAAGCTGAGGCAGGAGAATGGCGTGAACCCAGGAGGCAGAGCTTGCAGTGAGCCGAGATAGCACCACTGCACTCCAGCCTGGGCTACAGAGCAAGACTCTGTCTCAAAAAATAATAATAATAAATAAAAAGTAGTTATATTTCTAGTTCTTAGCAGTGCCTTTTCAGATTAGGACTTGGTCTTGCTTGCCCTTAACTTTGTTCTTTGTGTTGGTTAGTATTGGCATCAGAAGTTCAGATTCGATTTTAGATTCAGAATTCTTGACTTGCTTTTACTGGGATGTCAGAACCTTATTTTTAATTAAAATGAATCTATTGTTACTTAGGCATTTGGCACATAGATTTGGCACTGTGAGAAGGGAAATAGGATTCAGTTGATAAGGGCATCTTGAACTGAATTTCAGATAGTTGTGTTACTTCATGGGTGATTAAATAACTCCAGCTGAGGAACACCTTGATTAAAAAATCTTTCTGTCCTCATGCCTTCTCCGTTAGCAGAATGAAGTCAAGTGGCAATAAATTTTTTATTTATAATCATGAATTTAATTATTTAAGCTATATTTAAAAAATTGAGGCCGGGCGCGGTGGCACAAGCCTGTAATCCCAGCACTTTGGGAGGCCGAGATGGGCGGATCATGAGGTCAGGAGATCGAGCCATCCTGGCTAACATGGTGAAACCCCGTCTCTACTAAAAAATAAAAAAAAAAACTAGCCAGGCGAGGTGGCGGGCGCCTGTAGTCCCAGCTACTCGGGAGGCTGAGGCAGGAGAATGGCATAAACCCAGGAGGCGGAGCTTGCAGTGAGCTGAGATCCGGTCCTTGCCCTCCAGCCGGGGAACAGAGGGAGAGTCCCTCAAAAAAAAAAAAAAAAAAAAAAATTGAAACCCTTAGATGTTAGTTAATTTTAAAAGCTAGCGATGGACGCAGGTAGGCTAGAATGATTGGATCAAATCTCATACACAAATGAGTTTATTCTTTAAAAAAAAAATTTTTTTTTAGAGACAGGGTCTTGCTATGTTGCCCACGATGGTCTCAAACTCATGGCCTCAAACAGTCCTCCTGCCTCAGCCTCCTGAATAGCTGGGATTACAGGCGTGAGCCACTATGCCTGGCCTTATTTTACAGGTCTTACTGACGTAAGCCCATATTTGATTTGTTTTACAGTTTGTTGATATTGCTTAGTATTTCTTTTATTTACTGTATAGTCTGTAACTTAATAGGTAGCAATAAAAACAAAATAGTAAAAGTTATTTATTTTCCTCTAAAATAATGGGGAGTATTTGGTGTCTTACCTATTTTTCAGTCATGCTTTATGGCTTATTTACCCTTAATAATGTCTTTTAAGTGGGTATTATAAAATTTGTAGAATTACTTTGGTGTCTATGCTGTTGAATTTGGCTCATGTGATAATTGTGCTCATAGTAAAAAGTGTATTTTAAGCAGCCTGTGTTGCCCTTAAGAAATTTCATGTAGGTTCCACAGTTTTTTCTAAAATTAATTATTCTTAACATTTTTAACAGTCAAAACATGAAACCATTAAGATGTGAACTACTGTAAGTATTATAATAGGGAGTAGCTTTTTTAGTGTTGACATTGTATAAAATTAGTTATTTACAAAGATAGTAAAGCTTATTGTTTGAAAATAAGGAATTGAGGAAATGAAGTTAAACATTTGTTCATACCTATGTTTTTCTTACAGAAATATATACTGTCTAGGTATATAGAAGTGTAAACACTTTGAATTATACAATACTTTGAATAATTTAATAACAGTGTAGCTTAAATACTTGTAATTGTAGTGTTATATTTTCAGTTTGGGAATTGCATATATATTTTAACTGTAATTTTTTTTTTTTTTTTTTTTTTTGAGATGAAATCTGGCTCTGTTGCCCAGGCTGGAGTGCAGTGGCTCACTGCAACCTCTACCTCCTCCCAGGTTCAAGCGAGTCTCCTGCCTCAGCCTCCCAAGTAGCTGAGACTACAGGCACGCACCACCGGGCCTGGCTAATTTTTGTAATTTTAGTAGAGATGGAGTTTCTCCGTGTTAGCCAGGCCTCAGGTGATCCACCTTCCTCGGCCTCTGAAAGTTCTGGGATAACAAGTGTGAGCGACCACACCTGGCTGTAAAAATCTTACATGTCATGGGAAAGAGGTTGCTGCTTTGTTTATGACTATATATTTTCTGATTATAAAAATAATACAGTGCTCCAAAGTAGATAAAGCAAAATCTGATAGAAATGAAAGGCACAATCAACAAATTACAATTATAGCTGGAAATTTCAATAGTTCTTTCTCAGTAATTCTTACATAGGAAATCAACAAGGATATAAAAGATTCTAACACTATCAACCAACTTGACCTGATTGACATCCGTAGAATATTCCTTGCATTAACAGCATAAAATATGTTATTTGCAAGTACACACGGGACATTTACCAGACTACAACAGGTGCTAGGCCATAAAGCAGGTCTTAATAACTTAAGGATTGAAATCATACAGAGTATATTCTCTAACTACTATGGAATTAAATTAGAAATCAGTAATAGAATGAAATTTTGAAAATCTCATATGTGGAAATTAATGAATTTCTAAATAACCTATGGGTCAATGAAGAAATAGATATAGATCAATGGTACAGGATAAAGAGTTCAGAAATAGACCTACACTCACAATATCAATTGATTTTTTTTTTTAATAAAGATGCTAAGGAAATTCAGTACTGCATAGGTTTTTGTTTGTTTGTTTTCTATAAATGGTTTTGGAATACATGGATATCTACGTGAAAAAAATAAACCTTGACCCCTATATCCCACCATTTATAAAAATTAATTCAAAATGGATCTTTGATCTAAATGTAAGACCTAGGCTGTGCCCAGTGGCTCACGCTTGTAATCCCAGAACTTTGGGAGGCCGAGGCAGGCAGATCACTTGAGGTCAGGAGTTCAAGACCAGCCTGGCCAACATGGTGAAACCGTCTATACTAAAAATATAAAAATTAGCTGGATGTGGTGGTGCACACCTGTAATCCCAGCTACTCGGGAGGGTGAAGCAGGAGAATGGCTTGAACCCGGGAGGCAGAGGTTGCAATGAGCTGAGATCGCACCACTGCACTGCAGTCTCAGTGACAGAGTGAGACTCCATCTCAAAAAAAAAAAAAAAAAAAAAAAAGGAAAACCCAAAACCAAAAAAACTTAAAAAAAAAAAAAAAAAAAAATTAAGAGAAAAATCTTTGTGACCTCAAGATAAGCAAATACTGTTTAGGACATAAAAAAGATGAACCATAAAAGAAAAACACTGATAAATTAGACCTTGTCAACGTGAAAACGTTTTGCTTATCCAATGACACCATTAAGAAAATGAAAAGACAAACCCTTTTGACAGAAAATATTTACAAGCATAGTCAACAAAAGACTTGAATCAGAATGTCTAAAGAATGTATTAATAATAAGAAGAGAAACAATCCAAAAGAAAAATAGGCAGAAAAATTGAACAGCTATTTCACAAAAGAAGATACAGGAATGGCCAAGCGCATGAAAAGATTCTCAACATCATTGGTTACCAGAAAAATAAAAATTAAAACCACAATGAGATGCCACTATACATACCCTAGAATGGCTAAAGTTAAATATATTGATAATACCAAATTTTGGCAAGGACATGGAGCACATGGAATCCTCATACATTCATTACTTGTCGAAATACAAAATGGTACAGCCACTTTGTAAAACAGGTTAGCCATTTCTCATTAAGTATAAATTTATCATATGACCCAAGAATTCCGCTCCTAAGTATCAAGAGAAATGAAAATATGTTCGTACAAAGACTTGAACATTTTTATTCATTATCACCAAAAATAGGAAACAACCCAAATGTCCATCATCTGGTGAATAAACAGAATGTGCTTGGTCATACAATGAAATACTGTTTAGCAGTAAAATGAAGTGAACTAGTCTTTTATGCAGCAACCTTGGATGAATCTCAGAAACATCATGCTGAGTTAAAAATTGTACCATAAATTATTTAATTAGCTCTTCATGGTTAGAGTTTGGACTCTTTGTAATTTTTTTCTGTCATTAATAATCTAATGCCAACAATGCATTAGATATTCTTAAAGATACATCTTTGTACATTTTAATGTTTTGTAAGAAAATTTCTAGAACTATAATTGCTGGGCTAGTGAACATTTTTATATGCTTATATTGCCAACATTTATTGAATGTTTATTATGTACCAAGCACTATTAGATGCTCTTGTTCCAAATCACACAGCTAGAAAGTTATGTAAACCAGGATAGTTCGATTCTAGAGCTTAACTTCCTAGCTAAGACATGCAAAGTAGTTTCTATGCATCTTTTGAGGGGTGTTGTATTTATTTTCAGGTCTCCTACTTGATCTTGCCGTATGCATTACAGAAATTTCTTGTTAATTTATTTGTTTATTTTGAGATAGGGTCTCCCTCTGTTGCCCACGCTGGAGTGCAGAGGCTCTATCTCTCAGCTCATTGCAACTTCTGCCTTTTGGACTGAAATGATCCTCCCATCTCAGTCCCTGAGTAGCTGTGAATACAGATGTGCACCAGCATGCCTGGCTAGTTTTTGTATTATTTGTAGAGACAGGGTTTCACCATGTTGCTGCCCAGGCTGGTCTCGAACTCCTGACCTCAAGCAATCCACCCGCCTCAGCCTCCCAAAGTGCTGGGATTACAGGCGTGAGCCACCACACATAGCCTCTCAATTCTGAAAGGTTAAGATGAGCCAAATATTTATTAAATGAGTCTTTCCTTTACTGAAGTAATTTCAGAGATGCACCATTGGAATGTTGTTTAATTTCAACAGGGACAAACTCACACTCAAGGAAAAACCCAGCCATTCACTCAGAGGAACATTATTTTGGTAGTATTCAAATATCATATACAAATTTTTGAGCAGATTAGTTTTTTCATGTAAATCATAACATATGGTATTGGTCGAGTAGTAAAGTTCATATTAACCTTAAACATTTACTAAGATACTGTTTTCAAGTAACTCAGGCAATGTACGCAGAGGGCGTCATAGTTTCTGTAAGTATGTAAGTTTTGCGTCAGGATCACATTAATGCCAGGGCCCCACTTACAGATCTTCTGAATCAGAGATTCTGAATCTGAGGTGAAGACTCACAGCTCCTTAAAATTCCATGGAGAAAATATATATACTTACTATTTTCCCACAAAAATAAAAAAATTTAAAGACAATTTCATGGAGATTCTAATTCACATTTGGGTCTGAGAATTCTTGTGTAGGGCATACTCTCCATTGTTAAAGGATATTAAAAAGTTACATCCTCTATCTCAGATACCCAAAGGACATTTATTAAATCTTCTAAACACTTCTCACAACCAATAAGCTTGCAAAGCAAAAGGCCTTTTAATACCACACATAATTGGTTTATGTTTTCTTGATTGTTTTAACCCTATAAATTAATATTCTTTTACCTTTTCCCCCAAGGCTTCTAAAAGTAGATTATACTATCTGCCTTTATGTGATAGTTACTTGTTTGTTAACTTCCTTATGACATGTGCCTTCAAGTGATGTTCTAAAACTAAACTTTAGAAAGTTATTATTCACCTTGTAAAAGGGTCTGCCCCTTAACCATTTTGTAGTGCCTACAGGTAGCATGGTATATATTGGTCAAGAATGTAAGATTCAGAGGCAGGCTGCCTAGATTCAAAACCCAGCTCTGCCATTGGCTGGTTGTTTGATGCTAGCAAGTTATCTGCCTTGTTTTCATGTTTATTTCATGGGATAGTAATAGTACCTATGTTATGATTGTTGAGAGGACTAAATGAGCTAATATATATAAAGCAGTGTACCTGGCACATAGTGAGCTGTTAAAATTACCACCTGTTTCTACTCGCCTCTCCCCTGTTGGCTTTATTCTTCTCTGTTGGCTTACATGATACTGTACTGCCATGGCTTTCTGTGATCTCTTGAACCATTCCTTCTTTG
Organism: Rhinopithecus bieti; assembly: GCF_001698545.2. Lineage (NCBI taxonomy): Eukaryota > Metazoa > Chordata > Mammalia > Primates > Cercopithecidae > Rhinopithecus > Rhinopithecus bieti. The sequence continues at coordinate 315,305 of NW_016808133.1, forward strand.
CTGGTTTCCTTTCTTCTCACTAACTATAAATAGTATTTCCCTCTGATTTTGGTGTCAACATTCTTCTGTTTATATGTAATAAGGATTATAGACCTGTCACGTAGACTGGAGTTTGAATTCTACCCCTGCCACATATTAGCTGTATGACCTTGGAATTTTAAATTTCCTCAATCCTTTCCAAACTTAGATTTCTAATCTGTGAAATAGGGGTAATTCCTTTATAGCAGGATTGTTGGGAGGATTAGAGATAATATAAAGTGCCCAGTATAGGGTCTGACACACTGTAGTTGCTGAGTAATGGGATCTACTGCTGCTGCTGTCTTTTCTAGCTTATTGATCTCATCCACTTCTATCTTCAGATACCGTCACTGAACTGTCAATGCCTAGCTCTATTTCTGGTTGGATTTCCTTCTTCCACTGTTAAGGTGTATTTCAAACTGTCATTAAATGTTTTCTGTATGTCTTATTGGCATTTTGTAGTTTTCACACCTAGTATCAGACTAATCCTATCCTATTATCTTCCTTCTGAAACCTGCTGTTTATCACGTGTTCCATATTTTTACTCATGTTCTTGATCTCCTTTTAGGCATGGTACCTTGGCATTGAATTGATTCATTCATGGTCTTTGAGTCTGTCTCTGGTTTCTCTCTGCGTTCTCACACCAAGGCTCAAACGTCCATCTTTGGCTTCAGTTCTCACCACTATAGTTAAACCCGCCTTACTTTATCGTGTGTGTATTTTTTCCCCAGTAGCCATGAATGTCATCTCCCTGCCTCTATTGTTTGTTTCCCCTGATCTGTTCTTTACATTCATCTTTCTCTCTTATCAGATCCATCTTCCCAGAGTGGGAATCAGCAGAATCTGTACCCCAAAGGGTCAAATATTAAATAGTTTGGGCTTTGTGAGCCTTGCCGTCCTTGTTGCAACTGCTTAACTCTGCTGTTGTAACAGGAAAGCAGCCATAGAAATACATGACCACATAAGTGTGACTGTGTTCCAATAAAACTTCATTTACAAAAGTGGGTGGTGGTCTGGGCATGGTAGCATGCACCTATAATCCCAGCTACTTGGGAGGCTGAGGCAGAAGGATTGCTTTAGACCAGGAGTTCAAGGCCAGCCTGGACAACATAATGTGACTGCCCCATCTCTTTAAAAAAAAGAAAAAGGTATCGGACTAGATTTGGCCCCCAGGCCATAGTTTGCTGACCCTTCCCTTCCTACCTTTCTTTCTTTCCTTTTAAATTATCATTCCTTATAGTATTTCTTGAAATAATTATCTTTTTGAAATATTGACTGCAAGGTAGGATGAACTTTTAGCTCCCTATTTTCCTACTGTCATCTAAAATATTTCGGTTTTAAGTGTTTTGCTTTTCATCATTTGGAGAAATACGAATTATGCAATTACAAAGATTCCAGAAATATTCTCATAGCAGTTGCCCTGAATAGTAGTTCCTGACTCTTTCTTAGATGCTACTAGGTGCATGTGTTATGGATACAGTCCTATATACTGTGGTTCTTTGGGGAGGTAGCTTTAGGTCTGATGGGCTTATCAGTTTCTTTAGAACCTGCTTTGACCTCTGTGTAGTAGTATTCCATTTCATCTATCTTATCTCAGCTTTTCAGATTTCGCTGGGTGATGAAGGAACATTTCTATTTGGCCCCTGTATATTCGTCCTTAGGGTTTAGGTGCATTCTGTGTCAGCTTTGTGGACACATTCCTTATGTGCCCTTGGAGATCTTCCTTGCAACATTCTGATTTATTAAGTTAAATATTTTTGAATACCTTCTCTAGAAATGCGCTGAAGACATAAAGACAAATAAAACACAGTTCTGGCCTTAACAATCCTCATGTTTTGATGCAGGAGTCAGGTAACTTTCCCAGAGGGCCAGATCATAAATATTTTAGGCTGTGGGCTACATGGTCTCTGTTGCAACTACTCAACTCTGCCATTGTAATTTGGAAGCAGCCATAGACAGTAGATTGAGCTTGACTGTGTTCCAGTAAAATTTTATTTACAAAAATCAGTGGTAGGCCAGATTTGGCCTGCAGGCTATAGTTTGTCAATCCCTGGTCTAGTGGCATTGTTCCAAGGGATATTTGAAGCCACAAGGTAACCAGTGTGTCTTCCTTGAACATAATTTTACTCAGTTATTGTGGAGAAGTTAAGTAGTTTATTCTTTCAATAACGTAAGTGGCCGCTCAAGGAATAGAATATAAAATCAAGATGACTATTTAAAATGAAACAGCCTTGCAAGAAATGTCTTGTTTGTAGCGAACCTCTTAGATCTGTAATTACAAACTCTTCTGCCATTTGTTGGGTAAGTTTGAGTAGCACTGCTAGGCATTGGGACCTATGGAAGGATTTAGAGGAGGGCAGTGACATCAGATTTTAATTTTAGAAAACTAACTTGAACGGAGTGTAGAGAAGGGCATGGCAATTCTGGAAGGAGGGAGATAGGTAAGAAGACTGTTACGGGAATCCAAGCGAAAGATAAGAGCTTCTTTTAAGATGTAGGTAATGGAGGTAGAGAGATTTATACAGATTAGAGACATAGCAAGAAGGTTTGATTGGATTGATTGTGTAGGGCAAGGGAAATGGAGAAGGATGAGTCAAGGATGATAGCTCTGAGTTTCCCTAGGGAGACTGGTTGACCAAGGATGCCACTCAGTAAAGTAAATAATACATGAAGAAGAGCAATGTGAAGGCCAGAGAAGACAGACAAGTTGCTTTGGAACTGTTAAGTTTGCTTTGTTCGTGTACATCCAGATGGAAATTGGTTTTGTATGACTTAAGGCTCTGGAGAGCAACCTGGACTTATTGGGGTGGGCATGAGATTGAATGTAATCCTCTGGAGGAAAAGTTGTCTATAGCAAGGGTATTGCTCATGATAGAAATCAATGAGGGCCAGGCTCGGTGGCTCACACCTGTAATCCCAACACTTTGGGAGGCCAAGGCAGGCGGATCTCAAGGCCAAGAGATCGAGACCATCCTGGCCAACATGGTGAAACCCAGTCTCTACTAAAAGTACAAAAATCAGCTGGGCGTGGTGGCACATGCCTGTGGTCTCAGCTACTTGGGAGGCTGAGGCAGGAGAATCGCTTGAACCCAGGAGGCAGAGGTTGCAGTGAGCCAAGATCCTGCCACTGCACTCCAGCCTGACAACAGAGCGAGACTTCATCTCAAAGAAAAAAAGGAAGCCAGTGAGGAAAAAAACAAAAACCGCCTGGGTCAGTAGAGGAACGGGGCGGGGATGTGTATTGAAAGAAAAGGAAGAAAACCAGAAGATGGGTGTTTTAGAGACCAAGAAAAAAATAGAGGTTCAAGAAGATGAATAGTACCAAACACTATAGAGAGGGTTAATTAGACTTGGAACTAAAAGACATTTATTGCTTTTTTTTTTTCTTAAAAAAAAAAAAAAAGAAGTGGGGTAATTTGGAACTTTTCCCAGGGTAGTTTCACTGGAGTTGTGGGAACAAAGTCAGAAAGCGGTGCGTTGAGTGTGAATGGTATGTGAGAAAATGTAAGCAGGGACCTTAGACCAGCACTTCTGGTCTACATTAATGTGTCTATGAGTCACTGGGAGATCACTTGGAGATCTTGTTAAAGTGGAGATTCTGAATCAGTAGGTCTGGCATGGATGCCCAGATTCTACATTTCCAACAACCTCCCAAGCAGTGGGGATGCTGCTCTTCTGACAACCACCTGAACTCAGTATCCCCAATTGTTCATCAACGCATCCCAGAGCACTGGAGCTAACTTACAAGGGCGCCATGGAATATTTTTAAATTTCAAGGGAAATACGCCAGCATCATTAGATTGCTATATTAGATCACTGCATTCCTTTCAGTGATGTCATACCTTTGGGAAGCTGGATTTTCAGTGCTTGCTCTGATAAAAAGCAAGTACTGCCTGAAAATCAGTGTGGAACAGGAAGTGAGGCTGTCAGTGTTCAATCTGAGTCCAAGGTTTAAAAAATATGCAGTGCCCAACAGGCATCCAGTTTTTAGGACTTAAAATACTTACTAAGTGGTTTGGCTCTTACTGCTTAACAAAGGCAACTACAGTTGTTAGATACTTCTTTTGGCCGAGGATTACACTGCAAGAGCACTGAGACACTAAAGATTCTTTGAGCCAAGGAAGTCTGGAACCGTTGACATAGGACTTCTTCATAGAAACTTGTCTGTGGAACCAAAGAGAGCTGAGATGGTTGGGCGGTTGGGCAGGAGCTAAAAGAGGAACAAAGGAGCATTTATTTTAAAATAAAAGAGACAGATATGTTATATGTTGGGGGAGGGAGCAGCTGATAAAGAAGCAACAAGTGTTGACTTAGAGTAAAAGGTCTTTGAGGAGGTGAGAAAGGATGGAATCTGTTTTTTCTAAATATTGCTGCCAAACCAACACTGGTTTGTTGGAAGACATGCAGAACCTCATTCCCCACTCCAGACCTCCTGAATCAGAATATGCATTTTAACACCATCCCCAGGTGATGTGTATGCATATTAAAATTTCAGAGGCACTATAGGAGGCAGGATTGGCCTTACATAGGAGAAAGAATGTCTCTCCTTTTTGTTTATTCCATCACTATATTGTGTACACTTTCCTGCATTCTAGCCTTTCTGACTGAGGGAAATGAGATGACAACGGTTATTTATTTAGATAAATTTAGAAATCGGGGGGTGAAAAGTTGAGGAAGTTTTTGCTTGTTTGCCGTAATTATCTCAGGTAAGTAAATAGGAAATGTCTCCATCTAGTGAATAAAAAAATTGGGACTGATCGGGTGTGGTGGCTCACGCCTGTAATCGCAGCACCTTGGGAGGTTGAGGCAGGCGGATCATGAGGTCAGGAGATGGAGACCATCCTGGCTAACACAGTGAAACCCTGTCTCTACTAAAAATACCAAAAAAAAAAAAAAAAAAAAAAAAAAAAAAAATTAGCCAGGAGGGGGGGCAGGTGCCTGTAGTCCCAGCTACTCGGGAGGCTGAGGCAGGAGAATGGCGTGAACCTGGGAGGTGGAGCTTGCAGTGAGCCGAGATCGCACCACTGCACTCCAGCCTGGTCAACAGAGCGAGACTGTCTCAAAAAAAAAAAAGAAAGAAAAGAAAATTGGGACTAAAATAATGGCTGAGAGATGTGAACGATGGAGATTTGAAATAACTGTTTTGAGGAACATCAGCAAACCTGACCAGCAATACAGAAATTGCCAAGGAGTTCTGAAGGTCCACGTGAGGTCAGAGACAACTTTTAGTGATGTCAATCTGCATAATTATAACTTTTTCCAGTGGTGCTAGTAGCTTGGGTGTAGGAACTGCAAAAATTGGATTCGTCTACATTTGTTGATTTGCAGCTTGAGGTTAATGAAAAAATAAGCTAGCAAAAATCTGTCCTGAATATGGAAAGAAATGAAGCCACAGGGAGGATGAGATGAGAAAAGGAGTAGAAGGATTGGAGTTCTCCTTGCAAGCCAATGAAAAGGTCACATATCCTGAAGTTGGAAGAATCTTGCCCTTGTTTTTTTCCACAGGGAGAGGAAAATTCTTTCCTGTCAGGCTGCAGATATTTAATAGGGCTTTGTGACTGATTAGATAACAGGAAAGAAGTTTCAGTCTAGGATGACTCCTACTGTTCTGATATTAAAGACTACTGGGGGCCGGGCGCGGTGGCTCAAGCCTGTAATCCCAGCACTTTGGGAGGCCGAGACGGGCGGATCACGAGGTCAGGAGATCGAGACCATCCTGGCTAACACGGTGAAACCCCGTCTCTACTAAAAAATACAAAAAACTAGCCGGGCGAGGTGGCGGGCGCCTGTAGTCCCAGCTACTCAGGAGGTTGAGGCAGGAGAATGGCATAAACCCAGGAGGCGGAGCTTGCAGTGAGCTGAGATCCGGCCACTGCACTCCAGCCTGGGCGACAGAGCGAGACTCCGTCTCAAAAAAAAAAAAAAAAAAAAAAAAAAAACTTACTGGGAACATAGTTAATAATTGATGAGAAAGTGACTCCAGTGAGCATTTTTTTTTCTGAAAGGGAACGGCAGAGGGTGTGATGGGGAAGCATAGAGGCAGGATGAGATTTGGAAATGTCAAATTTGAGGTTGGATAGGAGAGTATATAGGTAAAGATGGCTGTTTAGACCACTGGAAACGGGACACGGAACATAAGAGGTCAGATATAAAGATCAGCTTGGGATTCAGTGATATAATAATAGCTTCTATTGATCATTGTTATGAAGAAGACTGAGCAGTTTATATTGTCATTTTATCCTCTCATCAATGCTTTGAGGCAGGTATTAAACCATTTTACAGATGAAGAAGTAGGATTAGACACATGCCCAGGGCCGCGCAGCTAGTAATTGTTAGAACCAACTAGATCTCTCCAATTCCAAATCCATGCCCTTCTAAGCTCTACTATATTTTAGGTCACCAGCTTCTGGGTCTTGATTGATTTCTGACGTGTTATAGAGCTTCTCAGATGCAAATAACTGAAACAAAACAAAAATATTTCAAATGAGCTTAAGCAAACCAGAACAAAATGTATTGGTCCTCATATCTCTGGATCTACTGATTGACTAGAAGAGTTGTAACCAAGGGCTTAGACACTATTATCAAAACTTGATCCCTTCAGCTTTTCTTTTCTATATTAGTTACTCTCTCTGTAAGCTCCCTGGATATGACAACAAGATGGCCCTAATAGTTTCAGCATTACGTCATGGAGATATATACCGAAAGAGAGCTGCTCTTTACCAAGGGCTTTGATAAAAGTCCTGGAGTTGAGCTTCATTGCCTCTGATTGGTTTAGGCCCTTTGCCCATTTCTGAACCAGCTTCTGGCCAGGCTTGAGCCACATGTCCACCCTGGAGGGTAGAGAGTGAAGCTCGGCCAGGGGTAAGAACTGAGGACTACAGGTCAGGCTTTCCCAAGTAAATGAGGCACCTGGAAAGAGAAGAAGGGGAATGGATGCTAGGCAAACAAAAGCTGCTTGTCCACACATGGACAGGGATGAAAGTCTCCCCTGTGACTGCTTGAGGATGAAGATAAAGGTTATGAGATTGTCAGTAATGATGAAAATAAGTGACATTTGTTAGATGCTTACTAGGTACCAGGTGCTATGCTAGTCTTTTACGTGTATTCTATTTTTTATCCTCACCATAGGTTTTTGAAGTGTATACTGTCATTATTTCCAAATACAGCTAGTTAAGTGTTAGAGCTGAGATTTGAATTCAGGCTGGCCAGCTCCATACCTCACCCTCTCTGTTACCACCATAACATTTTAAACTTGTAATTTTCTCATTGTAGTTTTCATTTTGTCTGGTTACACTGGTTGACAGCATATAGTGAATCAGACAGACCTGGGCCAACAATTTTTCTACATAGTATGCTTAATAAATAATTGTTAATATGAATTAAATAGCATTTACTTCAAGTATTATAGTGGAAAATTTTTAAAATTAAGTTCTTAGTTTTTCTCTTAAAATGTTTTATGCTTTACATATATATATATATATAT
>NW_016808133.1:324035-354254 GCF_001698545.2 Rhinopithecus bieti
AAAAAAAAAAAAAAAAAAAAAAAGAATAATAAAGATAACCCAGGCTCAAATGATAGAGTCCAAGATGTCACCATCACTTAGAAGTGTGGAGCAAGGACAGGCATTTCTGCCTGTGCTGCCTTACGCTCTTCTTTCATTGAAACGGTATTAGCAAGTTGAAGACAGACAACATTCATTTATTTGATTAAAGGAACATTTATTGAATCACTTCAATCTATCAGGCATTTTACTAGGCATGTGGTTAGCTGCAAAAATGTATAAATGAGGGAATGTGCATCAAAGGCCATGTGATATGGAGGCCCAAAACTGGAATATAGAGTCCCAACAACCATGGGTTCACAATCTGACCACTTAGCGGCATGACCTCAGTTAAGTTAGCCATTCCAAGCCACATTTCTTTGTCTACAAAATGAGAATAATAGTAGTAGACATTTACACAGTTGTGAGGATTGAGATTATAAAGATTAAACTTAGCATAGTATGTGGCACATAGTGGACTGTCTTAGATGTTTATGAAAGAAGGAAGGAATTAAGACTTACGGAGCATTTTCCTGTATTGTTTTGTTTGATTCATACCCCTGTGAGGTAGATAGTGATATCCTGATTTTTCAAATGAGGAAACAGCTCTGAAGGCTTGGGACTTCTCCAAGGTCCATAACTATTAGTCAGACCTACCATACACATTATTTTAAACTAGTGTACCAGACACTGTTTTAACCATTTTTTATGTACTAGTTTATTAGCTTTGCACGTGGTATACTATTGTTATTTTCACTTAACAGACAAGGGAAGTTAGTTACAGAGAAGTTGAATAATTTGCCCAAAGTGAAACAGTAAGTGGCAGAGTCATGTGCTTCATGTGCAGGAAATTTGGCTTCAGAGCCCCACTGTTCTTTTGTTGTTGTTGTTCGTTTGTTTTTTGAGACAGAGTCTTGCTGTATTGCCAGGCTGGAGTGCAGTGGTGCTATCTTGGTTCACTGCAACCTCTGCCTCCTGGGTTCAAGTGATCCTCCTGCCAAGTAGCTGGGACCACAGGTGTGCGCCACCACACCCAGCTAATTTTTAGTATTTTTAGTAGAGATGGCGTTTCACCATATTGGCCAGGATGGTCTCGATCTCTTGACCTCATGACCCACCTGCCTCGGCCTCCCAAAGTGCTGGGATTACAAGTGTGAGCCACCGTGCCCAGTCAGAGCCCCACTGTTCTTAATCTTTGTGTTCTTCCTTTTACTTCATGTTCTCTTTTGTGAAGGTAAAAAGCAGTTTTACAAACTGGAAGGTACCACGTAAGATGTGGTATTATATTTATCTGACTTGGTCCCTGTACTCCAGAGATTACAGTCCATCAGGAATATATCTTCTCCAGGCTAAACCTACTCATTTATTGCCACTGTTACTCACTGGATATTGCTGTCACGATTTTGGTCATTTTTCTTTAAAAAAAAAATTTCATTTAGTCAACATTTGTCATCTAATGTGTCCCCAGAAATGGATACAAGCTTCAAAGATCTCTATTCTGCCAAGCTGTCTTACCCTCATTTTATAGTTTACTCTGCAAGATGAGAATAAAACCTGCCTCCCAGGGGTTATCAAGATTAAATGAAAGAATAAATGTTAAGTTATTAACACAGTGCAGGCACATAGTAATTTCTCAGTAAATGTATGGTTGATTTTTGCCATTTTGAAATAGGATTTATTTTTAACTTTATTAGAATTCATCATGTTGATTCAGTTGAGATCACATTGAATCTTTCTTTTATTCATGATATTGGCTACCTTTTCCAGCTTTGTGTGAGCTGCATATTTTCCTATTCAGAAAGGTTACATTAATAAAATTCCTTTATTTGTGTGACTCAAAATCATTGATAAAAATATAGACTAGGTAGGCCGGGCGCGGTGGCTCATGCCTGTAATCCCAGCATTTTGGGAGGCTGAGGCAGGCAGGTCACCTGAGGTTAGGAGTTCGAGACCAGTCTGGCCAACATGGTAAAACCCCATCCCTATTAAAAATATAAAAATTAGCTGGGTGTGGTGGCGGGTGCCTGTAGTCCCAGCTGCTTGGGAGACTGAGACAGGAGAATCAGTGGAACCCAGGAGGTGGAGGTTGCAGTGAGCCGAGATCACGCCATTGCACTTCAGCCTGGGCGACAGAACGACACTCTCCTGCAGTGGTATGGATGCAAAGATTAAACACTTCAGCTCTTAAAACAAGACCAGATAGAATTATTTGTAAAATGGAGATAATCATTTCTCTGAATACCTCATGGAGTTGTTGCAGAATTGAAATGAGATAACTTTGTAAAGGCTGTGAACTAGAGTTCTACACAAATAGAACTTGTACTCTTATGACAGTTGTGACTTGAATCTTTGTCCATCATGCCACAAAATAATTCTCAGAAGTGTTTGGTTATCTGCCTACAAAGGGAGTTACACTGTTATTGAAAAAAACCAGCTGGGCATGGTGGTTCATGCCTGTAATTCCAGCACTTTGGGAGGCCAAGGCAGGCAGATCACCTGAGTCCAGAAGTCCAAGACCAGCTGGGCAACATAGTAAGACCCTGTCTCTATAAAAAATTTAAAAATTAGCTAGTCTACTCAGGAGGCTGAGGCAGGAGCCCGGGAGGCTGAGGCTGCATTGAGCCATGATCACGCCACTGCACTCCAGCAACAGAGCAAGACTGTGTCTCAGGAAAACAAAAATAGAAAAAGAAAAAAACCAGCTCCTGTTTATTGTAGCTATTGAATTGTTAAGAGCCTGATTTACATGTTTTCTGGCCAGTCTTACCAACTTACTGCTTTATAGCTGTGCTACAAAAATGGAGCCACTCAATCACCTACTGAAGTGAATGAAAACCTCTAGATCTGAATGTGTCACTGTTTAAAACTCTTCAGTGGCTCCCTGGTACCCACTAAAATCCAGGTTCATTATTGGTGCTTACTAAGCTTTTGGGAAGGGGCCAGAGCTATGTCCAACCTTAACCTGTCACATTCCTTGCCTCACACATCAGGTTCACCCTTGTTTGCAGTTTACACAGCATGTGTCTACACACACACCATGATCTTTTCTCTTCCTGGAATATTCCCCCTCTCCTTCCTTACCTGGCTAATTCATATTCTTTCAAAACTCATTTTTCAGATAGCCTTTCCTGATCCCAACCTTCTCCCCAGTGAAATAGTCAGTGCATGGACTGGTCATTTTAATTGTCATCTGTGTTGGAATGATCAGTTTTCCTCTGTGTTCTACTCACACTTCCTAGCACTATGCCTTACACATACCCTAACTGAACGTATTCAAAATTGAACTCCTGATCTCTCCCATTCTCCAGTCTCAGGCTGCACCATATGCTGTCTTCATCTGTTTATGGTAATTACGTTTTCCCTATTGCTCAAACCAAAACCTTAGAGTCATCTTCTTTTATACCTCATACCAGTCTTCAGACATCTTGCTTTATTCTGCCTTTAAAATAGGATGAGCATCCCACCACTTCTTAACCACCTCCATTGCTACCACTGTGATCCAAGTGATCATTGTACCACACCGGATTTATGCGGTAGCCTTCTAACTACTCTTCTGCCTTCCACTCTTGCCAGCCTTCAGTCTATTTTGCACATGAGTACTTGGCAGGCTTTTTATGTCAAGGGCCAGATGGTAAAAAAATTTAGGTTTTGTGGACTGCGTGGTCACTGTCATAGCTGCTAGACCGGAGCACAAAAGCAGCCATAGAGAATATGTAACTGAATTAGTGTGACTGCATTCCAGTACAACTTTACTTATAAAAACAGGCAGTGGGCCGTAGTTTGCCAGCTCCTGCTCTATATGGCAACCAGACTACACAGTGCCTTCCGAAGGGTGACTTAATCTTTATAGTGTCCTCTAAAGCCCTCCATGGTTTGTGTCCCCAACCCCTTAGCTGTCTGACTTCATCTTCCGCTGTTGTCTGCTTTGCTCCCTCCTCTCCAGTCATACGGAGCCTCTTTTTCCTCAGATATGCCAGGCCCATTGCCACCTGATTCTTTGCACCGGTTATTCCTTTGGCCTGGAACATTCATTTCTTCTTAAGTGTCAACTTCTCAGTTTAGGCGTACCTGACCAACCACCCTATAAATAATTACATTCTAGCATTGTATTCCCTATTCCATTTTTTTTTCTCCGTAATGCTTCTACCATATGTTATGCTATATATTGACTTAATTTTTTTCTCTTTCTTTTCCTGCTAGAATAAATGTTCCCTTAAGGCAGTAACTTTGTGTCTTTTCTATTAAGTATTGTATCCCCAAGATCTAGAACAGTGCCTGACATATAGTAGGTGCTCAGAAAATATTTGTTGAATGAATACATAGTGTATATTTTTAGGGTTTAATTTTTTAAAATATTTTTTTAAATAAGCTCTTTCTCTCTCGCCAGCACCACACCCTTTCTGTTTCACACTCGTAGTGTTGCTCTAAGCTGCCCTGTCCTCTCCATTCTCACTCCCCTTTATTCTGGCTCTCATCCATCAGCAGTGTGTCCATAACCTTTTATTCCATGTCATCCGGGCCATCCTCTCTACAAGTGGATTGAGTGATGTTTGTAAAATGGAAAAATGATGATTTTATTATTCAAAACTCTTTATTTTTGGCCTTTTGCCAATTAGAATGATGTGCTTGTTTAAAGTACAAGATCTCTTACGAAGGAATAATTGTCAAGAAAAAAAAGTACAGGATCTCAGGCCTCGTGCTATACCTGATAAGTCATAATTTCAAGCGGAGGGGATAAGAATCATTATAGTTTAGGAAGTAACCCAAGTGATTCTTACCGAACACAGTTGGCCAACACTGGTCTAGAAGGTAAAGTTCCTCAGTGAGTCACTGAGAGCTTTTTGAGCTGCCCCTGCCTGTCTCTCCTGCCCCATCCCTAATGCTCCACACTGCACTTCATCTTCTAACAGTTTTTCTATTTGCATTTCTCTCAGAGTGCCATATTGATTCTGTTTTCGCAAATATTCTTTTCCCTGTACAGAACAGAATCTTCTACTCCGGAAAACTTCTATTTTTCTTTCAAAATTCTGCACATTTGTCACTTTCTCTATGAAGTCTTTTCTGATACCCCATTCCCATGACAAAGTTAATTATGTCTTTGCTGTCTGGGTACTTGTGTAAGTCAGACTGTGTTCTGGTGTTTATTACATTGTACTGTGTGCCTTTTCATAACTGTTTGCCTGTTGTGACCTGACCTGAGCCAGTAGTGGTTTACGGGTATTAGGTTTTTATTGAGAGGTGCTGTCGTTTGGAGGCTACAGTTAAATGAGTGTTACAGATCTCTTCCCCCAGAACCGAGCTTCTAAATGGCATGTTACTGTGAAGCAAAACTCACACTGAGTTTTGCCACACATAAAAAAAATTTATTAGCAAGCAAGCATAAAAATACTGTTTTATTAGGTGGATGAAATTCCTACTCTCTTTCCTTTTAGAGCATCTGACAAGCACCTTTTTTTTTTTTTTTTTTTTTTTTGAGACAGTCTCGCTCTGTTGCCCAGGCTGGAATGCAGTGGTGCAGTGTCGGCTCACTGCTCCCTCTGCCTCCCAGGTTCAAGCGATTCTCTTGCCTTAGCCTCCCGAGTAGCTGGGATTACAGGCATGTGCCACCACATCCGGGTGATTTTGCATTTTAGTAAAATGGGGTTTCATCATGTTGGCCAGGCTGGTTTCAAACTTCTGACCTCAGATGATCCATCTGCCTCGGCCTCCCAAAGTGCTGGGATTATAGGCATGAGCCACTGTGCCCGGCCTGCCAAGCACCTTTTATGAAAGGTTTATTTAAGGCAAAAATGCTAGTGTGCTTTTAGGATTCAGCTGAACCTAACTGGAATCAGATAACAGAATTCCTTTATGGAGAACTAACAGAACCAGCAGGAGTCATAAGGGTCAGGGTACAGTCCCTAAGAGTAAGCTATTAGATTCACTAGATTCATGTGTATGTTCATGTAAGAGTGGTGGTCCCTATACAGTGTGTGTGGCCATAACACCTTTCTTGAGCACCATTCTTTTCTAATACTGTCGTAATTTCTAATATCCACTGTGTTAATTACTAAATTCTCTGGCTTTGAGGTGAGATAAGGCTTCTTGAGTTGTCTCACTGGAGTAAGTTTTTGATTACAAGCTTTCCTCATTTACTAATGATTATTTATATCTAGTCTTGGGCTTGCATGTTAACTAAGTGCTCCAGGATGAATGTCAGGAACCTCTCACTCATGTCCTCTAGTCCATTAAAACAAATAATAATTACACTGTGCCAAAATAACTAAAGGAATTTAAATCATAACTCTTCTAGACCCTGGAATTGAAACAGATGTTTAACTTTTAATCTGTATATCCTCATGCCTAGTGCTCAGTGAGCCTCAAGAAGTGCCAGAGTGTATGTTTGTAATGTCAGGCAGCTAAGTGTTTTGTTCTGTTTGTATTTTTGTTTTTAATGCTAAATTGCAGACTCTCCCAAGGAATTATATTAATAATATAACAAGTTTGCCATAGCTGTCAGAACATCTGTCTCAACAGTGATACTTCCTTGCATGGGCTGGAATGAGGTGGTGTAATTCCCTGGGTGGGGATCAAGCTGACACCTGCTGTGGCTCCCCAGTCTCCTTGTGGAGAGAGGTTGCTTTGTCTTCCTCATGAAGTTTGCAGTGGGGGTGGTGTGTGTAGTATAAATACAGAGCCCTGCTTGGGAACCTAGGGAAGAGTTGTGTGGTGCTGGTAAGATTATAGCTGAGGTTAACAAATTGTAGACCTCTGTTCAGACAGCAGAGCTAGACAGCTCAAAATATAATGTGTTTCACCAGATGGATTCCTTATTTGTAAAGTATAACTTTATCAATTCTTCACTAAAAGGGAAATGAAAGCTCAGAGAGTACTAAGGCATCATGATATATCCCTAGATTATACTGTCGGGAGCATCACTTTTCAGTTGATTTTAAGTGTGCATTTACATTTTTTTTTTTTTAAATCATAGGCTGGAATGAGAGCCCAATAAGGAAAGTAGTTTGGTGTTAGATTATTAAACAATTCATAATTCTTGGGCCATTTGGAGAGTGATTTGGATCAATGCTATTTCTTCTTCAATAATCTTTCATTTTTTTCTGCATTTTTCATACTTCTGTGAACATGGGAAGAATCGTGGACTTTTAAAACTTTACATTGATAATTAATGTAATTATATTCTGCCTTCCTGTACAGATAATAAAAACTTTGTATTAACATACTCTTCTACACAAGCAGAATAAAAAGGTTGAAATTGTTGTTGTGTCATATGACAGCGGTTAACAACCAAAGAGCTCTTGAAAACCAGTAGGGGGCCAGGTGTGGTGGCTCACACCTGTAATCCCAGTACTTTGTGAGGCCATAGTGGGAGGATTACTTGAGACCAGAAGTTCAAGACCAGCGTGAACAGCATAGTGAGAGCCCATCTCTAGAAAACTTTAAAAAATTAGCCAGGTGTGGTAGCATGTACCTGTAGTCCCAGCTACTTGGGAGGATTGCTTGAACCCAGGTGTTCAAAGTTACAGTGAACCATGATCACGCCACTGCACTGCAGCCTGGGTGACAGAGTGAGACCCTGTCTCTAAAATAATAGTAATAAATAGTAGGGAAAAGATTAACCCAGTAGAAAAGTGGATAAAGGATATGAGCAGGCAGTTGAAGAACTTAAATGACCAATAAAAATATGCAAAATGCTGACTTAAAAATATAAGATGTAATTAAAACATTAGTAAGATAAATGTTACCTATCAAATTGAGTTATTTTCAAAGATTAAAACTTACTACGCCAGGTTGGCAAATGGTTAAAAAGATGTGTGTACTCATACAAAGCCAGTAGGAATATAAGCTCATGCAGTCATTCTGGAGAACATTTCAGCAATCAAAAAGCTTTAAGGCCTAATAATTTCACTTATAGTAATTTAATTTTAGGAAGATATCAAGGATTTATAAAGATTAAGCTCCGAAACTATTGTTGATCACAATATTATTTATTATAATAGCATTTTTTAATTTTAAGAACCTATATGCCCTTATATGTTTTTTAAAATATATATACTTATCATTTACACTTAGAAATGAATTAGTCAAAAAATTAGTCAGAAATCATTTACAATAAGTCAACTTTTGACCACTGAGTTGTTTACTGTGATCAAGAAAGCAGGAAGGCTTAAGGAGTTCTTATTCTAAATGCTCTTCTCTCTATACTCCTTTCCTTGGCAATCTCTGGCAGGCACACGGGTTCAACTATCCCATGTGAAGATGGCTCCTAAATTTACCTTTCCAGTCTTGACTTTTTCTTTGGAGTTCCACACTCACGCTTCCAACTGCCCTTTGAACATCCCCACCTGAGTGGCCTTCCAGCATGACCTATTTTCTTCCGTATTTGAACTAGATTTTTGTAGACCCCCAAGGTGGTGATAGTGATGTGTATGTGTGCTTTGGGAGTGGGTAGGGAAGAGACTTAAAAAGGTCTAACTGTAAAACTGAAAAATACCATGTGCAGTACAGCAGGTTCTTGAATAACATTATTTTATTCAGTGTCATTTTGTTACAATGTTGATGAGGGAAAAAGAGTCAATTCCTGGCTGAGGCCACTGTCTGTGTGGAGCTTGCAGGTTCTCCCCATGTCTGCGAGAGTTTTCTTCAGGCGCTCCAGTTTCCTCTCACATCCCAGTGTGTGCGTCTTTGGGATGTGGACTGGCATATCTGTTATCTTAGTGTGAGTGAATAAGGGTGTGTGTGTGAGTGCACCTTGCAGTAGAATGGTGTCCTGCCCAAGGCTGGTTCCCATCTCATGCTTTGAGCTCCCAGGATAGGCCCCAGTCACCTGCAACCCTAAAACTGGACTAATGGCATAAATAATTACCTTGTTTTTATTAATCTTTCTGAAATGTATTTGTAGCTCACATTTATTTCAGGGTTTACCATTAGAAGTGTTTTGGTCTTTATTTAGAAGTTTGCCAATGTTTTGTGACCACAAACATGCTATAGCAACTTAACTTGGTTTCATTATACATTGTTTCACCTAAAGTTTCCGAGAACCTATTGAGGCTGTTAAGTGAGGACTTACTGTACATCCTGACATGGGAGAATTGGGCATTAGGCATGAGCATATGCCACTGCAGCAGGTGCTGGGCCACTTAGGAGTCTGGATTACCAATTCATCTGAACTCTTCAGCAGACTATACACATGCCTTACTGGAGCAAGGAATTGAACAGTACAGAAGGAAGTTGTTTTTCTGTCTAGACTGCCTCAGTTCATATCTGCCATTTAGAGTCTCTGACCTTTGGCAATTTTTTTCTTTTCACTGTAGTGTAGTTTTCTGGTCTCTAAAATGGGAGAGAAATTGTGCCTACCTAAGGTTTGCTGTAAAGAATGGCCGAGGTAATCCATGCCTGGGCTATAAGTGATGAGTAAATAAATGTTAGCTATCAACCTCTACATAAGGCATAGTGCTATGTCAAAGCATAGTGCTTTAATAATATAGTTTAATAGGATAACTTTTCTGATAGTAAACCTTTTCCCTTCATTCAGGGTAAAAATAGTAGTTCTATAACCCATCAAAGTTTAGTTCTCTAAGCTTTGTATCTCTGTTTTAGAATAATTCAGCTCAAAAAAGAAAAATAAGTTTCCTGGTTCAGCTTCATATTGAAGCCTTCTAATGCTAGAAATGTCTCTAGATTCCTTAGAGGCATTGCAGACCTCTTCCTTTTATTCTCAGAGTGAAAAACAAATTTATGCTGTTTCCTATCTTAAGAACATTCTCAATCAGCCAGGCACAGTGGCTCACACCTGTAGTCCTAGCACTTTGGGAGGCCGAGGCAGACAGATTGTTTGAGCCCAGGAGTTGAAGACCAGCCTGGGCAACATAGTGAGACCTTGTCTCTGAAAACATAAAAAAGAACATCTTTAATCATATATATGTTCCTATCAGAAAAGAAAAAAACAGTATTGTTTTATTTTGTTTATGTATAAATAGGTTTTTCTCAATGGGAAATTGAAACATTTAAAGTTGGTGTCTCTATAAGGTGGCAAATTAGGAATTTACCTCAGCATTATATAGTGGTGGATTGCATTGTTTCTTTTTCAGGCTTTCTCGTTCATAGGGTTACGTTGGTGTTTTTCGTGTTACCCTTTTTACAGTTATAATTGTGAACTGCCTTTCCTGGGGCTGGTATTGGCAAGTTAATTGAGTTGGCAGATCCTTGCAGGCCCTGTGGAGCACTCATCTCCTCTCCCTTCTTCCTTTCTCCTCATTTTTCAGTATTCGTGTCCCCAGAGCAGAGCACAAGGGACCTAGGGAATGCCAGATAAGACTAAAGTGGTAATGGCCACTTTTAAATAATACATTTAGATGGTGATAATTGAGCAATACTGAGGATTGTAGAACTTAACACAATTAAATTAAATTTATTAAAACTTTTCTTCAAAACGTGACATTTAAAACTTTTCTTTATTGTGCCTTTTATTTTTTCAAAGAATCCTCACTTGGAATTCAAATACTATATAGGAAACAGCTAAGCACTGCCTCTAGTTGAAGGTTGGGGTAAAACCTGCTTGTTTGGCCTCTTCTCATATCCCTTCATTCCCCATTAGTCCCCATCCCTAGATACCTCCCTAGGGCTCCAGGGCTTTAAGGAAAGCAGTTTAGAAGTGACTAATACAAACAGATCCCATGTTGGGGGATAATCCTGGTGCCCTCAGTTGTGTTCTATTCTGGGATGTCTGACTCATTTTGACAGTTACTGATCAACTCCCCTCCTACCCAATGCTTGTTATTAAAACGCTCTTTCACCTAGTGTTTCCATTTTCATGTACAGTGACTCCATTCATTTACTTACCTAGGCTGAAAACCCCAAAGTCTTTCTTGACTCTTCTTACTGCCTTCAGAATACACCCCACTTTGCTACTCTGGGCTCAGCCTCTTTGGTTTCTTGCCCAAAAACTGTAATAGCTAACTTAGTCTTCTCTTTTCACTCTTTCCTTCCTGCAATCTAGTACAGTGGTTAATTCCGTGGGTTCTGGAACCAGATTCCCTGTCATGTGACTTTGCGAATAGTAGTTAGCCTTTCTAAACCTCAGTTTAGAGGAGTGAGGATGAGAACGATACTGTTTACCTCACATGGTTGTGTCAAACAACTTATTATGCACAAATTACTTAGGACATGGCAAACAGCAAATGTCCAATACATGTTAGGTGGTAAGCGATATTGAGGTTGTTGTGGTTGTTTTTATTCATACAGACTTGAAACTGATATTCTTAAAACATTAGTCAGATACATTCTCTATTGGTTTCCTGTCCCTTCTTAGCACAATATCCAAAGACCTTCCTTTGGCTTACCAGGCCCTGCAGCTCTGGGTTACCTGGTTCTTCTCTGATCACATTGGCCCGTGCTCGCTGTGTTCCTGCCACACTGGCCTGCTGTTCTTTCCTGCCTTGTTCAGCCTTTGAGCACTCATTTTCCCTTTGCCGCATTGCTCTCCCTTCAGAGATTTGCCCAACTTGCCGCTCTCTTCATTTAAGTAAGCCCAAATGTCAACCACTGTTCAAGAATATCATGTCATCGTTCTCTATATACTTAATTTTTTTCATATCTTAAGAAAATATAACTTTTCACTACCTAACATTATATGTCTGTTTATTGGCTAATTATGCCATTAGACCAGATTTCATAGTACAATAGTCCCCTCTTATCTGAGGGCAATACCTTCCGAGATCAAAGTGGATGCCTGAAACTGTGGATAGTACCAAATCCTATATATACTATGTTTTTTCCTGTACATACATACCTATAATAAAACTTAATTTATAAAGTAAGAGATTAACAACAGTAAAATAGAACAATTATAATAGTATGCCAACATTGCTACTCTTGCACTTTGGAGCTGTTATTAAATAAAATAAGATTTTCTTGAACACAAGTACCACGACGATTGCTCTGATAACCTAGAAGGCTACTAAATGACTAATGGGCGGATAGCATCTACAGTGTGGATATGCTGGACAAAGGGATGATTCATCCCAGGCAAAACAGGGCAGGATTACAAGGTATTTCAGTGCACTCCTCAGAACGGTGTGCAATTTATGAACTGTTTATTTCTGGAATTTTCCATTTAATTTTTTTGGACTAAGTTGACCAAAGGTAACTGAAATCACAGAAAGCAAAACTTCTTTTAAGGAGGGACTACTGTCAATGAGTGCAAGGGACCTTGTCTCTTTTGTTCATCATTTTAGCCCCTGTGCCTTTCATATACATAGTAGATGCTCAAGAGGTATTTGTTAAATGGATATATGGGATGCGATGGGGTGAGTGAATGACAAATATTTTCCCCTTCCTTCTTTGCACAAGAGATGCTGAAGTTACCAGATAGTTGGAAAGGCCCAAATTAACTTTTTTGAGATGTAGAGTTCAGGTTTCCCCCTTCTTTCCCATTAATAACAATATATTGTGTAATTCATCATGATTACCTCAGTTAACCACAAATGGAGTAATTGCGTTGTTAAATTAGTACTTCCTTACAGTTACTATTCAAGGTAAACTTCTTTCCTTGGTAGCTAGTGACAGGAAAATCATTTGGGCTCATCATTTATTGATCACTTAAACCCACTAAGCCCATGCCACACTCCTGTTTGTTACCAACCTCCAGTGCTGAAAGAAGGAACTTAAGTCTGTCTGGAGTCAGGAAAAACAGAGACATATATAATGTTCTCCAAAAATTCTGCTTCTCATAAAGAGCAGTGAATTCAGAGTGTCTAGGAAAACAGGATTTTAAAATAAGGATTTAGGTTTAAGATGCCTCTCGGTTTCTTAGGGATGGGAAGTGAATTTTAAAATTAGCATTTTCTTTAATATAGTAGAACAATTTGGTTACTGTTTGATAACTTTATGCTAATTCATTGACTTTAATATATGAAGAAATAAAGGACTTCAAGAATAGCTCATAACAAACCGGGGGGCGTGGTGGCTCATGCCTGTGATTCCAGTACTTTGGGAGGCTGAGGCGGGAGGATCACTTGAGGTCAGGAGTTCAAGACCAGCCTGGCCAACATGATGAATCCCCGTATCTACTAAAAATACAAAAATTAGCCGGGCATGGCAGCATGCACCTGTAATCCCAGCTACTCAGGAGGCCGAGGCAGGAGAATTGCTTGAACCTGGGAGGCGGAGGCATTGAGCTGAGATCGTGCCACTGCACTCCAGCCTGGGCGACAGAACAAGACTCTGTAAAAAAAAAAAAACAAAACAAGAACAGTTCATAACCTTGAACGTCTTTGTCTGTTTTCTTCATAATTCCTGAGAACTTTTTAAAAATTCCTTTACCAATTTCAGTTGATTATCATGTACACCTAGAATATGGAAGTTATTTTGTGCTTTTTATTTTGGGCCTCTTTTCTACCTTTATGCTTAACATCCAGCAATCTTCTGAACCATATCTTGTTATAATCTGAGCAAATAATTTTCTTTCTGATTGAAAGAGGGTAAACTCACATAAGCTAATTTGTTTAGTCTCTTTTAAAAAAAAAAATCACTGACATTAAATGAGTTCATGTTTGGAGTTGAGTTGACCTTCTAAATGATCCCTATTACAACATAGTAAGACCCTATCTCTACCAAAAAATACAAAAATTAACCAGCCTGGTGACACGTGCTTATAGTCCTAGCTACTTAGGAGGCTGAGGTGGGAGAATCACCTGAGCCCAGGAGGTTGAGGCCGCAGTGAGCCATGATTGCACCATTGCACTCCAACCTCAGCAACAGAGCCAGACCCTGTCTCAAAAAAAAAAAAACAACATTGGTACCATTCAGAGAGTGTCAGATGGGGTGTTTGACTGGATTGGTTCACCTATCAGATGGTAAAGTAGGTGTTCTGAGGTGAGCTCAAGGAAGAGAGAAATCTCCCATGGAGCAGGACAAAAACTCACTTGATCTTGATTATCTTTATAAAAAGACTGTGAAAGTAGGACCATGAAAATTTTCTGATCTTTGGAGTTATCACTGTGAAGCAGAATTCACCAGTCCTTGAATTGTTCATCAACCTATCTTGTGTTCCCTATAAATATTAATGTAGAATAGCCTTATCTTTCTTATCTACAAAATATTATTTTATTAGAAGAATCTAAGTGTAAATCAGTAGCCAAAATCAAAAATCTGATTTATTAACTGTTCTCTTTTTATTTATACATGGACTTTAATAATCATCATCATTATTATTATTACAGGCCATGGTTGCTTGTTATCCGGGCAATGGAACGGGTTATGTACGTCATGTTGATAATCCAAATGGAGATGGAAGATGTGTGACATGTATATATTATCTTAATAAAGACTGGGATGCCAAGGTATGCAACTTAATTGAGCATTTATTTTCTTCTTACAAAAGCATTACGTTCATACTTCTGATAGGTGAGACTGGCACAGACACAGTTAAAAATTTTCCTCTTAAGTTTGTTTCAGTCTCAGGTATTAGGAGTGGATTTTTGTAAAATGAAACAAATACTAGTCTAAGTTATACAACATAATACCTGTAGTTAACAATGTAGTGTTGTGCACTTAAACATTTAAGAGAGTAGATTCCATGTTCAGTGTTCTAAACACACACACACACACGAGGTTAAGGGAAGGGAAACGGAACTTTGAGAGATGATGGATATGTTTATTATCTTGTTTGTGGTGTGTCACGGGGGTGTGCATATACATCCAAACTCATCAAATCGTAAATGTTAAAGATATGCATTTTTGTATATCAGTTATAACTCAATAAAACCATATAAAAAAGTACTGATATATCTTTAAAAGTGGATTCATTTATTTTCAGATGTTAGAGCATTTATCTAAAATCTAACTTTTTTAGAAAGGTGCCCTTTATTAAAATATTTTCCTTTTAATAGTTTTAGAAAACACTTGTGAGAACAGTTGTTTTATAATGGCTTTGGGGGAGATTATCTATAGATAATTGTTAAGGAAATAAGGATTATTTGCTATGTTATTCTTTGCATTTTTGTAAAAATATTATATGGCATTGAGTTGTTTAATTGAATATTGGAGGCAGTATTCAGTCTTTCCCTGATTATTAAAAAACCGGAATTGTATCCGTACTGACAAGCCCTGTAAAACCAGTTAGAATGTACAGTATATTTAATCTGTCTTGTTTTAAATATATATTTTCTTAATATTAGCATGAGTCTCATTAAATTTAAATGATTTTTAAAAATATGTCATGTATTACTACAGTAAAGACTGTAAAGACTAATTTTTTGGTTGATTTTTTAAAATCTTAAATAAAACATTCAAATAGAAAAGTGGCTTCTGTATAGTTCAGTGGATTTTCACAAACTGAACATACCTGTGTAGCCAGGTGTAAAGGTCAAATAACCTTTAAAACACCTCTTTCTCTGCATCCCCCAAAACACACACATGGAAACTGCCTGAGTCTTAAATGTGCAAAACCCTAATCCTACCCTAAAAAGTGTTTTCAGTTTAGAATATGTTCACAGTGCTCCAGTAATCTTTCTAAAACACACACTGATTTAAAGAGTTTTCTCTGCCCTAGTCCAGGTTCAGAATGGAGCTAAACTTTCTGCTAAGTATATATTGAGGCATTATGTCAGCAAGCATAGTTTTTCTGTTACAGCTTTCAAAGTTTGAAGTAGAGAAATAAATTTTGTAATTGAATTTGAGCCCAAGGCGCAAAACAGATTGGTGTAACTTTAGTTAAAATTTAAAAATTGACTTTTTTTCAGATTTTGTGAATAGCTAGAAAGCTAGAACTGCGTTTCATCAACTTCTAACTTCTAGATTTTGTTAGGCTTTTTCTAGGCTGATCTTATAATTTCTATAAGACTGAGGGTCATTAATATGTAGGTTTTAAATTAGGACATAGGCAGAAAAACATCCCTAGTGTTTTTATATGTAGAATAGAAGTTTTCCGTTGCAAGATTGCACTGAATGTGTAGTGTGCCAGATGTTCTGAATGCTAGGGATATAGCAGAAATGGAATTAGCCCTGGCAGAGCTTAGGATCTATTGGAGGATACAGATCAGAAAGATTGACAGTTACAGATAGTTATGCAAAGTGTCAAGACAGATTGCTATGAGCGCACACAGGAGGGCCACCTAATTCAGAGGAGAAAGAGTGGATGTGTCCAGTAGCCATTTCTCTTCAAACATTTTCAGCAGGTCACCTGTGGTACTCCCAGTGACTTGAGTCAAAGGGAAGGGAGCAGGAAAAAAGGAAAGAAAACATGTTCTCAGTTTGGAGGTTCTTCAGATATTTGCGTAGTAGCCTGGGGAATCACTCGGAACAACACTGGAACCTAAGGAGGTTGGCAGGGGTATCAAAGTAGCTGGAATTCAACTTACCTGATGGTGAGCCTGATAAACCTTTTCTTTAACTATAGATTCTAGGTTTAGGCTCAAATTCCACGCTGTCCTGACCAGGTGTTAGAGTTTCTTTCAATTTTAAGAGTCTACCTGCTTAGGAGTGTAGTTATGCAAGAGTAAGGAGCTACTTGGTTGGTTGAGTTTTGCCTAGTCCCAGATCGTAAACACCACAGGGACAAAGTCTGTCTGCATTATTCCCTACTCTGCACCCAGAGCCCACCGCAGTTCCCAGTGTGATTTGATGCCTAGTTGGTGTTTAGGTAAATAATAATCCTTTATGGATAGAATCAAGTTTCACAAGCAGGTGGTGCATCAAACCCAATCTGGAAAGGGAGAGCCACAGGTTCTAATGGACTACATGCTGATGGTGATGGTGATGATGACAATAATGATGGTCATAGTAAATGATGACACTTTCTACTGATATACTGAATTACTTAAATAAGAGGTATTTGTGACTATCCTATTGTTTATTGAAATTTAAAGTATGGTAAACTTTATTTGACATAATCTATTTCTAATAATAATTTTTTCAAAATTTCTTGAAGTCTATTTCAAGAGTGGGTTAAGCAAATCATTAGCATACATAAATAAATGTTTAGTAGTTTTAAAAACTTTCAGGCATCATTTTAAGACTTTTAAATTCAGATAACATTCTTGTGTTCATCAGATATTTATAAAAATCCCTAAAATGGCTGGGCACGGTGGCTCACACCTGTAATCCCAGCACTTTGGGAGGCTGAGGTGGGCAGATGACCTGAGGTCAGGAGTTCGAGTCCAGCCTGACCAACATGGTGAAAACCCATCTCTACTAAAAATGCAAAAAGTAGCCGGACATGGTGGCGCATGCCTGTAATCCCAGCTACTCAGGAGGCCGAGGCCGGAGAATTGCTTGTACCTAGGAGGCGGAGATTGTAGTGAGCTGAGATTGTGCCACTACACTCCAGCCTGGGTGACAGCGAGACTCCATCTCAATAAATAAATAAATATCCCTGAAATAAGAACTAAAATTTTTCCTTGCATCAATGCATATACTTTTAAAATTGCAGCTCATCTTCATACTTTATTAATTGAGATGTAATTGTGAATAATCCAATTAAGACATTGAAATTGTCTCTTTTTTTTTTCCCCTAAATTTAATCTTGTAGCATTTTTGGTTACTCCTACTTACAGATTTGTCTCTTTTCCTAGGTAAGTGGAGGTATACTTCGAATTTTTCCAGAAGGCAAAGCCCAGTTTGCTGACATTGAACCCAAATTTGATAGACTGCTGTTTTTCTGGTCTGACCGTCGCAACCCTCATGAAGTACAACCAGCATATGCTACAAGGTAGTATTCCTTTTCAGAAAAAATTGGTTTAGAGTATGGTAGGACAGGAGGGAATCTGTAGAGTAAACTTGAAAGCTTTCCAATGAGTATTTTCCTGCCAGGTACTTTTCACAGTCATTTTAATGTGAATAATTGTATAAGATTTATGTTGCACAGTCATCTGAATTCAAATAATTGTATAAGACTCATTAACAGTTAGTCCTAAATGTGTCTTTCTCTGCACAGCCACTCTGAAGAAAGGGAAGCACAGGCCCTCCCATCTTTCTAGCACTCTCTCTTTGCTTTGTGCATCTCTTAACTACTATCCATTCTTTGATTTTTGTAAGAGTATTTTACTTGGGAGAGAGAAAGATCAAGAAGGAAAAGGGTTTTTTAAAAGGTGGTGAGGGACAAAAGAGAGGGACAACATAGGAAAATGGATACATAGTAGAAAAATCAGAGGTAACCAGAGAGTAGAAGTGAAGAGAAAAACAGAAGAAAGAAGAGAACAGGTTACCATGTGTGGCAGTTAATGTTAGAAAATGATCCTATTAGTTTTACCAATAGTGAGCATCTGTTTCATTATACTTTTCTACAGGGTATTTGCAGCTTATTATGTTTAGTGCTTTATTTTAAATGCTTTTTTTAAAAACATTTGTCCTGACTCAAAATGCTCTGGCTGTCAAAACAAGATATTGTAGACATTATCATGAAAGTAAATATTTGTAGAAAATAGTACCGTTTTAAAATATTTACTTTTATTATGGAAAGGTCTTGGAACATTCTGATAGTGAGCTCCTGGCGTTCATTTGCTGTATCTGGCTTAGGAGATGCTAGGGCGGCGAGAAGAGGCACAGGCTTAGATGCTCTGGGTGGAAAGTTGGAGTTAGTAGTGATGGTCGACTTGATTATCAGCTGTGCCTTTTTTCTTCCTGCATTCTAAGATGTATTGCCTGCATCCTAATTCACGTAATGAGTAGCAAGCTAAGCAGGTTGTAGCCAGAGATGGTAAGAAATCCTGAATGGAAACCAAAGAAAGACTGTCACATCACATAATGTGCCTTTTCAATTTAGTGTCTCTTCCCAGTGGCATCTCAGTGCCGCCTCTGCCCCCTGCTGCTTCTGTAAAGATTTTCTGACCCAGAAGCTGCCTCATAGACCTTCCTTTTTATGAAATCTTGAGTGTTTGGTTGTGTCCTTTTTAGATAAATAAATAACAGACATTTGGAAATTTATAGTAAATAAATGCCAGATGACATGGAGCCTAGGTGCTACAGGAGTTAAGAGGAATGAAGGTGGTGCTACATTGGAGAGATGGGCAAGTGCGCCTTGAAGGGAGAGGCTCAGCTGGCGTAGGTGAGGAGAGGCAAGGAGTGCGGTCGTGTTAGTAAAGTTCTGGGGGAAAAGGCGTAGTTGTTCCAGTTACGGCACAGAAAATCATGTGAGGAAAAGGATTTTTGAAGTAGAATCCTATTCTGAACTTACCTAGAATGGATGATAATGCTGGAAAGTTAGAATGACATAAGGTAAGTTGTTGATCCAGATAGTAGAATTCTGATTGCTAAGTAACTAAAAGTTTAGGGCATGGGCAAAAGATACATAAAATTATGTATCTGAGCCTTTTCCGATTTCCAGGGCCACCCGAAAGTAGAAGAAGCTACATGATGAGAAAGGTTGTAGCACTCTGGAAAGAGCAGAGTCTGGTCTGGAAGTCAGGAGGCCTCCTTAGATTTCAGCTCTGTGATTCACCAGCGGTGGGGTCTGTACACCTCAGGCTCCCGGTTGTCCAAACTCCCAGACTCTTTACTTCAAAATATGTTACATGATTTTTCATTCTGTCATATTTACTGGCTCTATATCTGATCAGTGTTGCTTTTTCCCCTGTGACCACTGGCCACAATCCACAATATATTTGAACTAATTGCTATATTCTGCCTAGGAACTGGTGATTTGTAGCATACTTTCACTTTCTATAGCATTTGTACATTTTCCCCATTATTTGTATCCGAAGGTATAACTATGTCTTTTGTCGTATTTAATAAACCAGAGATGCCTCACTTATTGGTGGAATGAAATATTCTAAGTAAGTCAGATTTTCAGAAAAATGAAGTTTAGACAAAGTTTAAACACAAAACACAGTATAATTGCTTTGATAAAAATCCTTAAAACTTCTTAGTGTAATTTAACTTTGTCAAAGTTGTAATTGTAAACATCCATCATTACTCTTTGCTATAATGTAGTGATGTCCTCAGAGACTGTTGAAACTGTTAGCCTGCAATGCCTTGAGTCCTTTTATCTGTTTCTTTTCTTTTCTTTTAGTACTTATGCTATTGATAATGTGCTTTTTCTGTAACAGCCATTCTTTTACCCTTTCATTGTCTCTCTTTTTTTTTTTTTAAGATGGAGGCTCACACTGTCGCCTAGGCTGGAGTGCAGTGGTATGATCTCGGCTCACTGCAACCTCCGCCTCCCAACTTCAAGCGATTCTCCTGCCTCAGCCTCCTGAGTAGCTGGAGCTACAGGCATGTGCCACCACGCACGGCTGATTTTTTTTTTTTTTTTTTTTAGTAGAGATGGGGTTTCACTATATTGGCCAGGTTGGTCTTGAAGTCCTGACCTCATGATGCACCCACCTCAGCCTCCCAAAGTGCTGGGATTACAGGCGTGAGCCATCGTGCCTGGCCTGTTGTCTCTTTCGGATCTGCAGTTCCCTGGCAAAAAATACGTAATTGAAATAAGTGTTAAGAAAGTCACAAAAACTCATCAACTTCAGGCATCAATTTTAGCATCCCCTGGTTCTCAGCTATACTCTTTAGCACCGAGGTTACTGTATAAATAAGCTGTTAAATTTATCCTTTTATATCATTCCAATTTAGGCATAATTTTGGCATTACAAGTTTTAATATACCATTGCAGCAAAATACCACTTTTTCCCCGCAGTGTGATCATTCTTATCCTATTCTAAATTTTCTTTTAGGTACGCAATAACTGTTTGGTATTTTGATGCAGATGAGAGAGCACGAGCTAAAGTAAAATATCTAACAGGTAAACATCATTTGGGGCCAGGATATATTGGTACAGAAATACCCTGCAATCAGGTGATGCTTTCAGGAAACTCAAGCATAGTCTTTGTTAACACCATGAATACTTACTTTTTGTTTTTTATCAGATTTCTTATTTGCCTTGTTTTTTAAGAAGACTTAAGTCATCTTCATTGTTATCTTTAACCAAAAAAATTGTCAAAGGATGCGGAAAATTTGAGGCAAAGAAGTCTGAGTAAATTATTCAAATACAAACTGAGTTTTCTGTGATGATCCTTTTCAGTTAAAGGCCACTTAACTCTAGGTAACGGCCATCTGGTTTCCTCTCATTCACTCCTTAAATTAATACCCTTTCCTTTTCAAATGTATGTGCTCTAAACAGTACTCTAGGTCTTCCATGTTAAATGTAGACATGAAGAAAATTAATACAAAGAAGATGAATTGAAATGCCAAAATCAGTAAGTGACACAGACATGTAGATTCCCTATCTGCTAATGGTGTACATAGGTCAGTCAGCACTCCTGTACGGAACCTGAAGATCCTTCAATTATGCCAGTTCCCCTTCTCTTCCACTTATGGACTGCCTCTTCAAGAGCAGGGGGTCTGTTTCCCATCTGATGGACCACCTACCTTCTTTTCTTTAACTCTACTTTCTATCTCCAAAAATCCACTGAGTATTCACATTACTGATTAGCTATGTCTTCCAGAGCCATTGGTAATCGCACGTCAACCTTACATAAAAATGGAATATTCATGCATTTTCTATGTATTTTTAAAGCCATTATTTGTGGCAGAAGCTCATTAGTGTGCTTTCAGAGACACTGAACACTGAACACTCTGTTGAAGAAATTCAAATGGCTTTTAAAATAAAAAGACAAAATCATTATCTCTCTCTAGAGGATAGTTTTATCCTTGAAGGTTTACTATTCGAAACCTCATGACAATAAAATGCTGAGGGAAGTTTTTGAAAGTACAAATGTGATAGTTTTCAGATGATGTTTGCAAAGTTGAAATATTGTGCATACTATTAGGAATTCAGTGGAATGCAGGAGCAGAAGCTCTCTGGTGCTTAGCGAATGAATGAATTTTTTTTTTTTTTTTTGCCTTGCAGGTGAAAAAGGTGTGAGGGTTGAACTCAATAAACCTTCAGATTCAGTCGGTAAAGACGTCTTCTAGAGCCTTTGATCCAGCAATACCCCACTTCACCTACAATAATTGTTGACGCTATTTGTTAACTTGTGAATAAGAATAAATGGGATAAAGAAAAATAGACAACCAGTTCGCATTTTAATAAGGAAACAGAAACAACTTTTTGTGTTGCATCAAACAGAAGATTTTGACTGCTGTGACTTTGTACTGCATGATCAACTTGGAATCTGTGATTGCTTACAGGAAGAAGATAAGCTACTAATTGAAAATGGTTTTTACGTCTGGATATGAAATAAGTGCCCTGTGTAGAATTTTTTTCATTCTTATATTTTGCCAGATCTGTTACCTAGCTGAGTTCATTTCATCTCTCCCTTTTGTATATCAAGTTTGAATTTGGGATAATTTTTCTATATTAGGTACAATTTATCTAAACTGAATTGAGAAAAAATTACAGTATTATTCCTCAAAATAACTTCAATCTATTTTTGTA
The DNA here is from genome assembly GCF_001698545.2 of Rhinopithecus bieti. Classification (NCBI taxonomy): domain Eukaryota; kingdom Metazoa; phylum Chordata; class Mammalia; order Primates; family Cercopithecidae; genus Rhinopithecus; species Rhinopithecus bieti. The sequence goes on from NW_016808133.1 coordinate 346,420, forward strand.
AACCTCTTCATACTATTAAATTTTGCCCCTAAAAGACCTCTTAATAATGATTGTTGCCAGTGACTGATGATTAATTTTATTTTACTTAAAATAAGGAGCACTTTAATTACAACTGAAAAATCAGATTGTTTTGTAGTCCTTCGTATCTTACACTAATTTGAACTCTTCAAGATTGCTGCTTTTTTTGACATTGTCAGTAATGAAACCTAATTGTAAAACAGTTGCCATTTACTACCAATAACTTTTAGTTAATGTTTTATGAGGAAAAAGACACAATAAGAAGAGTTTAATTTTTTTTTTCTTTGTTTTTTGAGACAGTCTTGCTCTGTTACCCAGACTGGAGTGCAGTGGTGCATTCTCGGCTCACTGCAACCTCCGCCTCCCAAGTTCAAGCAATCCTCCCATCTCAGCCTCCCAACTAGCTGGGACTACAGGCACACACCACCATGCCTGACTAATTTTTGTATTTTTAGTAGAGACGGGGTTTTGCCATGTTGCCTAGGCTGGGGTTTAAGTTAAATTTTTTTAAAAACTAAAGTGACTGGCACTAAGTGAACTTGAGATTATCCTCAGCTTCAAGTTCCTAAGATAAGGGCTTTCATAAGCTTTCAGGTATATGTATCCTGTAGATGTAGACAATAATGTCCCATTTCTAAGTCTTTTCCTTTTGCTTCTCCTTAAATTGATCGTACTTCCAAATTTGCTTACTTTTTTTCCTAATGCTGTGATCTATCTGATCTGCAGACAAGAACGTTGTCTCTGTTGAAGAGCATCAAGGGGAGATTATGTACACATTGAAACCGAAGTGTGTTGTTACCGACTTAATGTGCAGTAACTCCTCACATATCTGTTAAGGCATTTCCCAGATGTGATGCCAGCCTTCTTACCTGTACTGAAAGATGTTTAGCTTAGAAAAAACAAAACAGGTGCAAAATCAGATAATTTTATTTTGTTTCATGGGTTTTATTTACTTTTTAAACAACGAAGGAATATTAGAAAATCACACAAGGCCTCCCAGACTTGTTATTTAAAGAATGCATTGGGACGGATGGCTTAGACTTCACTTTCCTAGGCTTTTTAGCAAAACCTAAAGGGTGGTATCCATATTTTGCATGAATTATGGGTGTAAGACCTTGCCCGCTTAGGTTTTCTATCTCTGTCCTTGATCTTCTTTGCCAAAATGTGAGTATACAGAAATTTTCTGTATATTTCAACTGTTTTTAGCATCTGTATAGTTTGTATTCAGTTAGAGACCTTTTCTATGGGAAGCTCAGTAATTTTTATTGAAAGATTGCCATTGCTATTCATGTAAAACATGAAAAAAAATTGGGTAGCGAGGCCAACAGTGTGGACTTAGGGTGGGATTGAATGTTCAGTATAGTGACCTCACTTAGGAGAATTTGCAGGAGAAAGTGAGGGTTTCTTGTTGTTTTTTCCTCGCCCATATTCAGTTTTGTTCTACTTCTTCCCCTTCCTTCCAGATGATAACATCACTTCTCTACAGTAAGTGCCTCTGCCAGCCCAACCCGGGAGCGCAAGTTGTCTTTGCCATCTGGTCTATAGTACAGTGCGCGGCGTTAGGCCGCAACTCAAAAGCATTATCTTTTTTAGGGTTAGTAGAAATTGTTTTATGTTGATGGGAGGTTTGTTTGATTATCAAGATGTACAGCCACAGCCTTTTAATTTGGGAGCCCCTGTTGTCATTCAAATGTGTACCTCTATAGTTGTAAAAAGTATCAGATTCTACTATCTGTGGGTTGTGCTTGCCAGACAGGTCTTAAATTGTATATTTTTTGGAAAAGTTTATATACTCTCTTGGAAATCATTGTGAAAAGATCAGGAAATCAGGATGGCCATTTCTTTAATATCCATTCATTTCATGTTAGTGGGACTATTAACTTGTCACCAAGCAGGACTCTCTTTCAAACAAAATTTAAAACTGTTTGTGGCCTATATGTGTTTAATCCTGGTTAAAGATAAAGCTTCATAATGCTGTTTTTATTCAACACATTAACCAGCTGTAAAACACAGACCTTTATCAATAGTAGGCAAAGATTTTCAGGATTTATATGCAGATAGACTATACAGTCATGTAATTTGAAAAGCAGTGTTTCATTATGAAAGAGCTCTCAAGTTGCTTGTAAAGCTAATCTAATTAAAAAGATGTATAAATGTTCTTGAAAACATTATGGTGGTTATTTCCAGCTGTCTTTGTTTTTTAATCCTTTATCATACATTGGCTTTCCAAATGATCCCTTTCATCAGATAAAGCTTTTCTGGCTTAGTGCAGGACATTTGGTGTAACTTTCTATAAATGATAATGAAGGAAAGAGAACAGTAAACATAGGAGTTCAACAATTTTAGAAACATCCCTGGGGTCATTGACTGTGTGTGGGATCCATGAATTCTGTTTGGATTCTCAGCACTTGAATTCTTGCCCTTTTAATAGGACTTTTACAATTATTTTAACATTCATAGCTGTTGACAGATCTGTATCACCCCTCTGCTGCAAAAGGAAGTGGGGTTAGGCACTTATCTCTAATTGTCATAGATGTACCATTGTGTATATGCAAAAAAGTTTAACTTGTGTAGTCATACACTAAAATATGAGAGCTCTTATGAAGGTGAGATCAAAATACATGTTTATACATCTGTTATTAAAAAAAAAATTTCCCATGGTGTTATTTTCCAGCCTTAGAACATTTGGGAATTGCACTGAAATATAGCTGGGTGGATTGAAGGAAAGGGCAAATGAGTTTGAGATGAAGTTTGAGAAGTGCTTTTTGTATATAAAAAAAGCCTTAGGTCTCATACACCTTAAACAGTTGTATGAGACCTAAATGAAATACAGTGTGCAAAGTACCTTACAATGCATGGAACAAAGTAGGCCTTCAACGAGGATTATTCCCCTTTCCTTTAGCAATATGATAGCATAATTCCAGAGAGAGAAAATTGGGTTAATGAACTTTGAATAGCTAACGGTTTTATCAGTTGTAAATGTGAATCATGTGGAAGCAGGAGTGTTGTTTTTATTAATGACAGGTCTTACTTTATAGCTTAGATTTAAATTAAATTACTGGTGCAAGGCACTGCGTCAGATTATTTTCCCAAAGTGCATGTGATCCAAGAAAGAGAGCTGTGTTTGGGTATGAACTGCAATGATACATATTTATGTCATATCTAATAACATAATTGTATGTTGGATTTTTTCAGTTTATAAATATTCAGAAGTAACTATCTAGTCTCCATTGCTTCAAAGATAATTGTTTAGACTTCTCAGGTCATGAATTTATCCCCCAGATTCTGTTTTTGGTTTGAATTTTATCTGAACCATGGCGATGCACAAGTACGTACCATGGAACCAGTGAGATGTGTGCAGGGCATGGCCTCGTGAGCTGGAAATAGTTTCATAAGTAGAACACACTAAATGTAAGCCACTTCACAAGATAGGGAGAGCCTAAACAGCTGCGAGTAACTGAAGCTCTTTTTATTAAATAATTACTAAACAATCGTCAAAATTATTGATAGTTTTGCTCTGAACAAGATATCCTTGGGGTCAAAAGTTACTGGATAAGGTCTTTACTTCATTGAGATTAGGATGTTTTCTGCCAAAATTATTCCAAATGTCTTCTACAAAATACCTTTATACTTTTTTTTCCTAGTACATGCAAAATGTAGGCAAAGCAAATTTTGTCTCCATTTATAATTGAAACAGGATCAGAGAAGTGACTTGCTCACAGTCACAAAGCTTGTAAATGGTAGAGAGCCAGGAATTGAGCGTGGGCTTTCCTTTTCTTGTTTAATTTTGTTCAAGTGGCTAAATCAACTTGTCTGTGGTTAAGAAAAACAGTAGTCCCAGTTGGTCATGGTGGCTCAGCCTGTAATCCCAGCACTTTGGGAGGCCAAGGCAGGCAGATCACTGAGGCAGGAGTTCGAGACCGGCCTGGCCAACATGGTGAAACATTGTCTCTACCAAAAATACAAAAATTAGCCTAGTGTGGTGACACACACCTATAGTTCCAGCTACTCAGGAGGCTGAGGCAGGAGAATCACTTGAACCTGGGAGGCAGAGGTTGCAGTGAGTCTGTGCCACTGCACTCTAGCCTGGGCAACAGAACGAGACTGTGTCTCAAAAAAAAAAAAAAAAAAAAAAAACTGCCTTAATTCTTAATTCTTAATTTAAAAAAATTAAAAAACAGTAGTCCCTCACCTTCTTCCCCTGAGAAAACAAGTTTGAACTGTTTTAAATGATTCTTTGGATATCTCCCCGCCCAGTAGTTTAGATAATATAATTGCATTGCTGCATCTTGATTTTTCTCAAGTGTTAACGCATTTTCTCCTAACTTCTCCACATGGCAGCTCTCTCTCCAAGGTTCCTCCATCTCTACCACACATAGGCAAGCAGACATCTATCTCCCCTGGTCTTCTGTTATTATGCTGTAACCGAGATCAGGTTTGTGTTCCTGTTATGGCTGTGCTAGTCAAAGCTGAGACATACAGTAAAATCATGTTGACTTTACTTTCTTCCACAACTTACTTTTTCCCTTAATGTCTTCATTTTTTGTTTGTTCCCTGTGACTTCTAACTTGCGTCCATCTGAACTGGTTGCCCTTACCGCCTGGGGCACAGCTGTCTTTCTTGGGTCTCCCTTCACCTGTGTTCTAGAGATTCCCTTCACCACTCTGTTTCCTGGATCTCATGTCTTCATCTTCCTTGATTTACTGAATGGAGCATGCCCTCTAATACTTCCTGTAGAAATGCATGGATGATAAATTTTCTGAGACCAGTATCTTTGTTTTACCACTACATTTCATTGGTAACTTTGGAAATCGTGTTCCAGAATTTTGAAAGAATTGCCTCACTGCTTCTAGGTTCCTGTGTGTGGATACTGAGAAATCTGAAGCCATTCTTATTTCCGATTCTTTCTGTGTAATCTTTCTTTGTGGAAGCTCATAGACTATTCTTATCCCAGGGCTCCGTAGTTTTATAGTGTGCTTTAATGTGTGCCAGTTGTCAACCTCTGTGCTAGGAATGCAGACTGTAAAATCACACCCCACCAGTTTGGGACATTTGAAACATTTTCTTCCTCCATTCTCTGTTCTTTCTGGCACTCCTTTGTCCAGGCAGGACCTTTACTGGTTTGAACCCATTTTCTCCTCTAGTTACTGTGTATCTTCGTCTTGACTTTGGGTACATCTGTTTTCCCATTCTTCTGATGAGGATATGATGTCTGCTATCACGTTTCTAAATTTCAGGAACTCTTTTTTTGTTCTCCAATTTTAAAGTACGTAATCTCTTAATTGATACAGTATTTAACATTTTTTTCTGTTTCAATTTTTGTCTTTCATGCTGAAAATTTTCCTTAAATGTCTGGTACTTCTTGCTTGTGTGTTTACATTTAAGAGGAAGGTACTGGAGCTTCTGGTTTTCCAAGGAATATTGGGTGCTTCCTAAATCTAAAGCTCTATCGTAGTCTTCCAAAAACCATAAAGACAAAAGACAGCCGTCACTCATAATCTGTGCCTACAGCATATCTATGAGACAGAAAAAAAATTCAACTTTGTCCTTTTTTTTTGAGACAGGGTCTTGCTCTGTCACCCAGGCTGGAGTGCAGTGAAATGATCAGGGCTCCCTGCAGCCTTGACTTCCCAGGCTCAAGTGGTCTTCCCACCTCAGCCTCCTGAGTAGCTAGGACCACAGGCACATGTCATGCCTGGGTAATTTTTTTTATTTTTTTGTCCCTCTATGTTGCCCAGGCTGGTCTTGAACTCCTGGGCTTAAACGATCCTGCCCCCCTCGGTCTCCCAAAGTTGCTAGGATTACAGGATTGAGCCATCACGCTTGGCCAAAAAGCTTCACCTTATGTGGAGGCAGAGAAAAGCACATCTGACACTAGAGCCAGCATCAGAACCCTCGTGAGGGCTGAGAGTCAGGTGGAAACTAGAGGGTAAAGATGGGGCAGCAGGGGCCTAGAGTGGCAGTAGAAAGGAAAAAAACAGGCCAGGTGTGGTGGCTCGCACCTGTAATGCCAGCACTTAACTGGTGGCATTTAACTTATCAACAGAACGTTCTTGAATCAAGGAACTCAGCCACACAAAACCCTTGCCCCTGCCTACAGAGAACCAACTGGTTTTGCAAGACAAGGAAAATAAAACCTTTTAAAATGAGCAGAAAACAGAAGATAACATCCATAAAAACTACCTGAAGAAAAAAATGAGAATTAATTTACAGCTGATGAAAATTCTCAACCATAGGCAGAAGAAAACTACCAATATCTAGTCTGAATTAAACAGGCCTTTGCAGAAATAAAAATTAACATGTGAAGTTAGAAATTTAAATCTCAAAAGGAAAATGGACCAAAGAGGGAAAAATCACTGATGAAGCTGCAAAAAATTGAAGTAACTTAGCAAAGGAAAAAGATGAACTAACTCAATTTAAGCTACAAGGTGACCAACTGGAAATACAATGAAGGGCACTGAAAAAAAGGTAGGGAAGCAGCTGAGAACAGAACAGTTACAAAGGGTTAGAAAGTAGGACACACACACGTGCTCCCTTGTGGTGTAGTTGCACAATAAAATGCCATACATCAGTGAGACCAGACGATCTACAAACCCAACAATTCGAACGACTTGTGGAGAAGCTGGACTCCAGCCTCTGCACATGGATCGCATGAAGGTGGCTGTTTGAATATTTGGTGTTTAGAAAACAACAAACATATGTGGGTCCGTATAAAAATAAAGCCACTTAGACGTGTGTAGATACGTATATGTATACATACACACACACACACACATATATTTTAATTTTAATTTTTTTTTTTAATTTTTGAGACAGTCTCGCTCTGTCGCCCAGGCTGGAGTGCAGTGACGCGATCTCGGCTCACTGCAACCTCTACCTCCTAGGTTAAAACAATTCTCGTGCCTCAACCACCCGAGTACCTGGGATTACAGATGCACACCACCACGCCTGACTCATTTTTGTATTTTTCGTAGAGACAGGGTTTCACCATGTTGCCCAGACTGGTCTCAAACTCCTGGCCTCAAGGGACTCACCCACCTCGGCCTTCCGAAGACCTGGGATTACAGGCATGTGCCACCATGTCCAGCCAATATTTACCTATTGAATTATTTTAAAGGCGTACAAATACATATAATGAGTCCTATGAGGAATCTTTTGTTTTAAAAAAAAGGTACTCTCCCAGCTTTCATGCAAATCCAGGTTATATATTTAGTTTACCACAAATGCTTACAACCTGGAAATGATCTGGGTCTCAAGAGTGTTCTAGCTTGAAAATATGCCTATAACTTTGATTCTTCAGAAGTCTAGAGAAGAATCGGTGTTCATTAAGGTGTTTATTTGCAGAGGCGTATAACCATGGAACATGAGAATACCTAGCCCTGACATGCACTTAACACCAAAAACTCCCTGTTTGCTCTTTCAGACCTCTCAGGTAGAGGCAAACACATAGTTCAGAGTACTATAAGAAACAGTGCAGAAGTACAGGTCTTGCCTTCTAGAAGATACCCTGTTAAGCATGATCTTGTTTTGCCGTATCTGGGTACCGGTTTCTTTCTTGCAGGAGACTACTATGTTACATGTTCAGAGTGAAAGATGAAATGCTTGAAAACAGGTTTAGGGAGACTAAAGTGTTCTGTAGATCAGTCTTTGTTTGAACAAGCACACATTCTTGGCCTGCTGTGTCCCCTCAAAGAACTTGAGATCCTAACCTGTTCTTTCCTATCTATGAATCAACTGGTAATTAGTATTCCAGATCTCGGCAAGTTTCTTTTTTTTTTTTTTTTTTTTATAATTCATATATTTTTTTTTTTTTTTTT
>NW_016808133.1:355444-360885 GCF_001698545.2 Rhinopithecus bieti
TTTTTTTTTTTTTTTTTGAGACAGTTTCAGTCACCCTTTTTGCCCAGGCTGGAGAGAAATGGCGTGATCTCAGCTCACCGCAACCTCTGCCTCCTAGGTTCAAGCGATTCTCCTCAGTCTCCCAAGTAGCTGGGATTACAGGTACCTGCCACCACGCCCAGCTAATTTTTTGTATTTTTAATAGAGACGGGATTTCACCATGTTGGACAGGATGGCTTCAATCTTTTGACCTGGTGATCCGCCTGCCTCAGCCTTCCAGAGTGCTGGGATTACAGGCGTGAGCCACTGCGCCCGGCCACCCAGCAAAATTTTCTAAAGTAAAAATTATTTTGGCTAGGTAACATATGACACTGACTTTAAGAAACACTGTTTCGGCAGGGCACGGTGGCTCACACCTGTAATCCCAGCACTTTGGGAGGCAGAGGCGAGCAAATCACTTGAGGTTAGGAGTTCGAGACCAGTCTGACCAACAAGGTGAAACCCCGTCTCTACTAAAAATACAAAAATTAGCCACATTTGGTGGTGCTTGCCTTTAATCCCAGCTACTTGTGAGGCTGAGGCAGGAGAGTTGCTTGAACCCGGGAGGCTGAGATTGCAGTGAGCCGAGACTGCGCCACTGCACTCCAGCCTGGGCAACAGAGCGAGGCGCCATCTCAATAAACAAAACAAAAACCCAAAACCCACCATTTTATAAAAACAGAATCTAGACCCCATGTCCCCACAGTAGGGGGATGGCATTGAAGGACTGAGCCAGCATTACCAGCTCTGCTTTGAAGGTGGGAAGTTAACTTTAACAGGAAAAATCGAAACAGAAAGGAAACTACGGCTCTATTATGAATGACAGATTTGGGGGAATATCAGAATTCTTAGGGTGCAAATTTTCTCAAGTGTTTAACAGATGCATTAAGGCTTAATTTCAAATTGAGTTCCATTTTCTCAACTGATGTATTTCCATCATTCCCTAGAACCTGACACCAACTCCTGACTTTACTACCTGTTTCTCAAACAACTGTCTCTTCCTCTCCATCCCTGCCACTACCCTTCCCCCTTATCTATGCTGTCCCCAGAAAAATCCATCGGAAACACTTCTCAACATGTCCTCGACCGGCTTATAAGCCTTTCCAAGTCCCACCTGAATTAAGAGATGCTTATCAGCAGGTATCACACAAACCAGACGTAAAGTGAGGAATATAAGGTCCCTGGCCTCAAACTTGTACTACTTGGCTAGATCTGTCCTTTCTGCCATCTCTCCTTCGGCCATTCTGCCCCTCACATTTTACTCTATTCACTTGGAATAGCATACAGTTCCCTCGGAACGTGCCTTTGTGCTCCTTCTTCCCTTTGAAAGGTGCTTCCCCACCCTTCCTTAAGCGGGCTAACTCGACTCACTCTACACGATTCAACTTTGGATGTTGTCTCCTCCAAGAAACATCCCCCGAGTCCTGCGCTGAGCTAATTGTCTTTCCTACAGTTTACCCACAGCACCCAGCAAAAACCCTTGTCATAGCATTTAGCAAACTCTACAGAGATTAATGTGCATTTGTCTTACTCCCCAACTAGGCTGAAAAGCTCGAGGGCATGGACCGTCTTAGCTACTTCACAGCCCCAGAACCTTGTGTGGTTTTGGCTCAGGAAGCATTTAATTACACATAATTTGTTATATTCATTTAGAGAAAATTATCCTCTATGAAAATATAACTATATAAACAATACACATTTTAATAGCTATTTATAAATATTTATTAAAAATTTTTAACTTAATGCTTTAAGAAGTATCAAAACTTGTGAACATCCAAGCAGTCTAAAATGAAAAGGGCTGATAAGTGTTATGAATGGTGAACAACTAAAACTCTCATACGTTGCTGGTAGGAGTGTAAACTGGCAGAATTTACTAAAGCGACACAGAAATATACCCCGTGACTCAGCAATTCCACTCCTGTATATATTCCCAACAGAAAAGAATGTTCTCAGCAGCATTATGCTTACCAGCCCCAAACTGGAAACAATTCAAATGTCCATTAACATTAGAATGGATGAAGAAATTCTGGTATATTCATACAAATGCAACAGCAATGAAAATGAACTCCTGCTGCACATAGGAACAAAGATACTACTTTATAAAGTTCAAAAATAATCTGCGATGATGGGGTGAAAAGAGTGGGGACCTCTGGAGGTGGTGAGGGTCATGGGTATCAACTGGAAGCAGACACCTATAGGAACTAGCCGCCTGCGGCAATGGAAGTGTTCTCTAACTTGAGCTGGGTAGTAGTTACACAGGTGAACACTGTAGAAGTTTACCCAGCTGTGCACTTAAGATTTGTGCACCTGTATTACAATGAAGTGAAGGAAAATTGCAATGAAAGAAAACTTGTGAACAACTGTTTGGGCTATGCCAACAGCATGTACAGCCACAAGACAGAAAGTAAACTGATAAAGGCATCTTTGTCCTTTCCCTGTAACATGGAAGATTTTTTTTTAAAAAAAAGATTACTTTAAATGCACAAATGGTATTCCTTTTATTATAATGGTTTAAACTTGGCTGAAAGTTCAAAATACTATTTCCAGATAACTTTCCACTGTTACATAAACTAGGCAACCTTGTTATGTTTATGTTATACGTATCAGTTACTTATCAGCACAGAATTTTAACCACTCTGCTAAATTTTGAGAAAACAGCTAAACTCAATATAAAATCTGGCCTACAGAATTATAGTGGCTATTTGTTACTAAAAATATTCCAAAATAAATTTACTTATTTCCCTATGTTCCATATTCTTTAACTTAAAATCTGCTGCCACGGTTTAGTAAAAGTGGGACAAATAAAATTCTTTAAAATCTAGAAAACACAGTTCCTGTTAAGATTCTGCAAACAAAAAAATTAATAAATAATACAATTTGAGTACTCTAAAACAATATACTTTGTAGTCTAGATTGTGGTTTTGGTCAGTATGTCTGACACTATGAAGATTTACATCAGTTCAGGGAATGAGTTCTAATACTATTAATAAAGAAATAGTCAATATAACCAAATACCTGACAGGATTCCCCATATGAGTGTTTCTAGGAAAGTATACAAATGAAAAAGATTAACAGATTTTTAAAATCCTTAAGAGCAAGAAAGAACAAAAGTATCTAAAAATTATACATGACAGGCAGAACCTGGGTTACAGTATACCTAAGGCAAGAGTGAATGTAGCACCCTGAGACATAAAACATTTTCAAATTACAATCTTATATGTGGATATATAAAATAGGACATTTTGTATTGGTTATATGAACTGGATTATAACCTACAAACCTCAGTATTAACCAGAACTTCCTGACTGACATAGCACATTAGTGAGGTAATACAGGTGGTATTTGAGATTTTGAAACCTTTTTCAAAGACTTTCTTCAGCTTTTGACTTTGATGCTGTCACCTTCAAGGCACCAGTCCAAGTGCTCATTAATCTGAGACTCCAAAACTTCATTCTGACAAACTGGGCAATTAACCATTTTGCTCTGGCTGGATGAACTGCTGGAATTCTGAGTTGTGGTTGTAGGATATGAACTATACTTTGGATCATTACCACTGCTTTCTATTTGTTCTTTCCTGATAAAAAAATTGTCAAAAACAGTCTTATCTTCTAGCCGAGGTCGTTTATTTGGGAATGTATCTTCAGATCCACTCACATCCCGGGATGGCGTCACAGATGTTGATTCCATTACTTTTGAAGAATTTCTTAAGGATATCTTAGAAGATGAAACCCTTCTTTGAGAACTAGAAGATATTGAGTTTTTAGGGATGTTGCCAACTGTTTCACTTTTCCTTGGAGATCCATTCACACCTCTGAAAGCCTTTTGGTTGGCAACTGATACTCTAGGAAAGTAGTTGCTTAGAACATTTTGGTGACTGTTATTAACAGCAGGGGAGACCAGATGAGAAGTTTTACTTGAACCATTCTGTTCAAATTTCACCTTGATTTTAGAATTAGGTCTTACAGCATTTGCTGAATGGTTTTGATTTAAAAGATCTTGGGTTTTATTAATGGCATGTGAAGTGATCAATTTCCCAGGTGAAGGTAAATTGCTTGTTTCTCCTAGAACATACCCTTTCCCACTAAAAGGGATTACTAGCTGGGCCTCACCTCTGTTGGGTTTATCTGCAAAACAGCAAAGAAGATTTTATGTAAGTGCCTCAACTCAAAAGAAATACAGTAACATTAAACTAATGTACAGTTTTCTCAAAATGAAGAAATAATACTCTATCTTACATCCATACAATTCTATTAATGAGAGAAGGACAATCTTCAGAATTCAGAGTTCTGATATTGAGAGAATATAAAGGATAAAAAAAAAATTCTCTCATATTTAAATAAAGAATCTTATGCCAAAGACCAATAACAAGGCAACATTTACCTTGAAAATTACTTAGTCCTTTATGTGTAATTCCAGGAGGGAAAATCTGCTGCCTCATTCTTATCTTTCCTTCTACTCATGAAAATGAAGATACGGTCTTTCCACATCAATTCATCTATAGCTCCTTCACTCAATAATTAAAGATTTGGGAAATACAGCCTATGTTCTTGGGTTCTACCACATCAAATCAACAACTTCCGAAGGGAAGAAGCATCTTCAGTAACTCTGAACTTCACAGGAAAAGGGTAAATCTTGAAGATGAAGTACTGGCAAATATATGTCATATCCTTTTCCCATTCTTTGAATGAACATACATACATCAATAGAAGTCACTTGGATAGAATCCAACTGATAGGAAGGGGTGTAGTTAGGACGTATATTCCGGGCATTGTTACTTGAATTATTGTTTTTATTTTGACAATCTTTTTGCCTTCTGTTTCCTAATAACTCAGTGAATCAAGATAGGGAAAGGAACTTTACCTCAAATATTATCAGAGATTGAGTTTTGTTTCTCTGAATAAAAAGAAACTGAAAAAAGTTAAAATAAAAATAAAAATTGAAATATCAGTGGAAACTATTCCTACTTTTACTTACTTCTGTACAAAGTCTATTTTCCTACCATCATTTCATAGATGATGGGATTTTTTCCTTAAGTCTACACTTGAAGACAGTCTACACCAGAAACAATCCTTAAGCTTATCTTAATACCAGTTCTCTGAAGGACAGTATTGTCTTTACATCGTAGCTATGGTCACATAAAAATCAGAAGGGGCTGGGCGCGGTGGCTCAAGCCTGTAATCCCAGCACTTTGGGAGGCCGAGACGGGTGGATCACGAGGTCAGGAGATCGAGACCATCCTGGCTAACACGGTGAAACCCCGTCTCTACTAAAAAAATACAAAAAAACTAGCCGGGCGAGGTGGCGGGCGCCTGTAGTCCCAGCTACTCAGGAGGCTGAGGCAGGAGAATGGTGTAAACCCGAGAGGCGGAGCGTGCAGTGATCTGAGATCCTCCCACTGCACACCAGCCTGGGCGACAGAGCGA
>NW_016808133.1:361224-374218 GCF_001698545.2 Rhinopithecus bieti
AAAAAAAAAAAAAAAAAAAAAAAAAAAAAAAAAAAAATCAGAAGGAATGCACACGAAGGCGAAAGTACCTTTATTCTCTGCAGCTGATACTGGTTGCTTTCCTAGTTTTGTCTTTCCTTTGCCTTTTTTTGAGTAATTCTCTGGTTCCTTGATTTTCATGTAAGTGCCTCCACAGGTTTTCTGGTGCTCAGCCCACCAATAGTCATGAGCAGAGGGTTCCCTGTTAGTAGCTCGTTTGACATAGCCGTAATAGGGCGGCCTGTGCTGGCACGGCCCATCGCAGCGCCACCAGTGTCGCCGATATTCATCCACCTCGTCGTGAAAAGTATGGTAGACCTGAGGGGAGAAGAGAATTTTTTGTATTCAATAAGCAAGTTAACAACTGCAAGAAAACGATGTACATAAGCAGTCCTTTTTTTATTTTAAATTTTTGAAACTTTGTTTCCCAGAGCTTGCTGAAGAGTTCTATTTTGGGAAAGAAAGCAACTATATTTAGTTTCTGTTCAAAAGTCAATTTTAATGGGAAAGGGCAGCAGTTAATACTTCATAAACTGTAAAGATAGATGCATGTGGGATTAGACGACAAAAAATCTTTTAAAAACAAAACCACAGAAAATCTTCATGAACGCTAACAGTTTCAGAAATCAAGTTTGTAAATGATCAAAAATTAGGATAAAGATTTTATATAATACCATACTAAAATAAGAATCATTCCCACTGCTAAATTGAAATTTTCCCTATAAGTAACAATAGGAAAAGGGTTCTAAAGGACTAAACTACTCCCTATAAATGCCTGACCCTAACACCACAAGTATCTTACCCAGAGAAGCTTCTGCTAAGCTCACTCTCCACATTCTCGAAGTTCTTTGCTTGTGTCTCTGTAATAAGCCTTATGGGTACCATTTTATCTGTTTATAAATATTTCTCTTACCAGACTGAAAAGTTCTCCAGGATCTGAATGTTTTACTTTTTTGTGTCCCTAATGGCTAATATAGTGCTTTTTGCACCAGGAAGGTGCTCAGTCAGAAAAGCAGCATTCATTGAGTCAAATAAAATTCTCCGAAGTGTGCTTTTCAGGCCTTAAATAGGATGCGTTCTTTTTTCACCCTCTAGACAAAAATCCTATTTAGAATCCAAGCAGAAAACAGGTAAGGGAAAAGATCTGACTGAAAAGGGGGTCAGCCCTCCTAGCACGGTGGCACTGAGGACTACAGAGCACCATTTGAAATGACTCCTAAATGACTATGGGTACCTTATTCTTCTGCCTTCTCAGTGGAACTCTCTGTGTAAGAGTAAGAAGCATCTGTATATAAGATTGTGGTTTTTTACCAAAGACATTTAGTTTTCTAATAAATTCCCCTTGTGGGAAAGACTGCTAAGCTTTCTATAACTCTATAGTTTTAAACTCACTATTGCTCCATCCTAAGCAAAAAATTTCTTCTACTCAAGCATGCAAAGAATGCACATTATATTAAATGCAGAAGGGACTGAAGGACATAGGTTTTAAGGCAAAGAAGCATGGGAAACCCTGCACTCTACTATGTTCAGAACTCTTGACTTAATTCATTACCAAAAAAGACAGGGAAATGGATCTGTTTTGTTTGTTTGTCTTGTGACATGGACTCGCTCTGTTTGCCCAGGCTGGAGTGAGGTGGCATGATCTTGGCTCACTGCAACCTCCGCCTCCCAGGCTCAAGTGATCCTTCTATCTCTGTCTCCCGAGTAGTCACGACTACAGGCATGAGCTACCACGCCTGGCTAATTTTTTTATTTTTTTGTGGAAACAAGTCTCACTATATTGCCCAGGCTGATCTCAAACTCCTGGGCTCAAGTGATCCTCCCACTTCGGCCTCCCAAAGTGCTGGGATTACAGGCATGAACCACCACACCCGGCCTGGATCTGTTTCCTAAAGCTTGGGAATGTGACTTTTAACAATGTAGTCACTAAAATAAAATTACTCTACAATGTAGATATCCTGTGGAGTTCCTTATAACAGGATGTAACCTGTAAAAGCAAGGAGTGTTCACTCCTTAAAACCTCTCCTAAATAAAAACACACAGATATCTAAGATAAAAGAACAGCTACTCTTCCAACTGAACAATGGGACGTATACAAGGGCTTTGCTTATAGTATAAGTTCTGGTTAAGAAACTAAATGTATTTTATACAAGCAACTCTATAATTCTCTTGCTAACCTGGATTTCATTTCTGATTTTTTAACAACTGCAAGACACTTTCCTAATGTTGAAGTACCTGTCTAATAATTAAATGAGGTCTTTAGAAAATTAAAACTGATAGCTAGAAAACAGTAATACATGGAGAGGCCAGGCATGGTACCTCATGTCTATAATCCCACCACTTTGGGAGGCTGAGATGGGAGAATCATTTGAACCCATGAGTTCAAGATCAGCCTGGGCAACATGGTGAGATCCTGTCTCTAAAAAAAAAATTTTTTTAAATTAGCTTGACATTGTGGCACACATCTGTAGCCCCAGCTACTCAGGAGGCTGAGGTGGGAAGATCACTTAAGCCCAGGAGGTTGAGTTTGCAGTGGGCTATGAATGCACCACTGCATCCAGCCTAGGCAACAGAGCAAGACCCTATCTTAAAAATAAATAAATAAATAAATAAAACATGGCGGTTGAGCACTGTTCATTTTCTATCACACTGGATTTTGTTGCCTTTTAAAGGAAGGAAATACCCAAACATAAGAAAGAATTTAATCTATCCTATTAATATTCAATTCAGTATTTGTCAAGTCCATGTAAGGACAGTACCTTATACACCTTATATAGATGTATTATAAAGATGGGCAAGACCTACCCTGTGTTCAAAAGTATGAAAGTAGCATAAAAAATTGTAATAGCTTAAATATCTGTTGAGGATTCAAAAGAGGCAGAAATGAGATGCCACTGGAACGATGAAAAGCATTTGGACACAAAACAGAGCAGGGGCACGCCTTAGGGAAGCTGCACATGGAGGTCAAAAGTGCAGTTAAAGAAAGAGGACACAGGCAGCAGAGTTGGAGGCAGTAAAAAAGGAACAAGGTTATTTAATAAAACGAATACAATTAAACTAATATTTAATTAGTGTCAGATTGGCTGAAATGTTTTGACGTACTTTCTCCTTTAATCCTTTCTCCTCACAAGGATCCAACAGGCAGGTATTGTTATTACTCTTATTTGCCATGGGTATAAAATGAGGCATAGAAAAGTCAGTAATTGGTGGAGCCAGGATTTGAATCCAAGCAGCCTGATGCCTCCAGCTTTTTGAACCTTAGGCTTTGCCATCTCCTGCAATGCCATACAGAGATATGAATCAAAGAATTCTGATGAGGGAATGACATCTGCAATGGTAGCAGGATATAGGATGGACTAAAGAAGACAATAATAAGGAAACAAAGTTAAGAGATCATTATGATTCCAGAAGAGAGGTACTGCAGGCCTGAGTTACCTATGTGTAAAATGTTGACCCCGAAGAGGTCAGAAGCCTCGGGGATATCACTGGCTCTGCTGCCATTCTACCATGTGGTTTCAGACAAGCCAATTCGCTTCTCTAGGCCTCTCGTTCGCTGTGGAAAATCCTCAAAGATATTTGTTTCTACCTAGTTCTCTACTTTCAATTAAATCTCAGGAGTTATTGAATAAACTACTAAATATCATAAATATATATGGCTTTCTGTACCGTTATATTGGCTCCAGTCAGGCTGTTGATGCGATGCATATGTTTACAAAATTCTGGACCGTGCCCTTCTCGGTCTTTGTCATTATTAGTGACAAATAAATAGGCATGTATCATTTCATGCAAGAGGGTCTGGAACATAAAATAATCAAATTATTTTCAGAGTTTGTATGACACTTCAGAAAATATACATTTTCTTATTCTATCTGGAGTCTTTTCTGTATCACAGGCTTCCTTCAGAACTGATAAAACTCATTCTAGGCCGGGTGCAGTGGCTCACACCTGTAATCTCAACACTTTGGGAGACAAAGGTGGGAGGATCGCTTGAGCCCAGGGGTTCGAGACCAGCCTGGGCAACGTGGCGGAACCCTGTCTCTACAAAAAAATACAAAAATTAGTCAGGTGTGGTGGTGGGTGCCTGTAGTCCCCGCTACACTCAGGAGGCTGAGGTGGGAGGATCCTCTGAGCCTGGGGAGGTTGAGGCTGCAGTGAGCTGTGACTGTGCCACTACACTCCAGCCAGGGTGACAGAATGAGACACTGTCTCACAAAAACAAAACAACAACAACAACAAAAAATCCACCTCGTTCTATAAAAATTATATAAGCACACATTCACAAAACGTCGCATACGAGTTGAGCATCCCAACTCTGAAAATCCAAAATGCTCCAAAATCAGAAACTTTTGAGCACCAACATGACACTCAAAAGGAAATGCTCATTGGAGCATTGCAGATTTTCAGATTTGGGATGCTCCACCTGTAAGAATAACACAAATATTCCAAAATCCAAAATCAATATGAAATCCAAGACACTTCTAGACCCAGACATTTTGGAGAAGGGGTACTCAAATTTGTGTAATATCTGAAGCTCTGAAAATCACAGGTTAAGAACTCCCTGTTCTAAGGAGACCTTTTAACTATAAATCAAAATCCAGAAAAATCAATGAATTCAACTACATAAAAACTTTAAAATTCTTTTTTATTTTTTTTGAACAGGGTCTTACCCTGTCACCCAGGCTGGAGTGCAGTGGCTCAATCTCTGCTCATTGCAACCTCTGCCTCCCGGGTCCAAGTGATTCTCGTGCCTCAGCCCCCTGAGTAGCTGGCACTACAGGCGCCCGCCACCATGCCTGGCTAATTTTTGTATTTTAGCAGAGACGGGGTTTGGCCATGTTGGCCAAGCTGGTCTTACACTCCTGACCTCAAGCAATCTGCCCGCCTCAGCCTCCCAAAGTGCTGGGATTACAGGCAGCAGCCACTGCACCCAGACAAAACTTTAAAATTCTATAGGAAGAAAACACCAAGTAAAAAGATAAACTCAGAAAAATATATGTATAACTCTTACCACAGGCTATTCCTAATATACAAGGAACTCCTAATGTCAACAGGAAAATGACAACCCAATTTCAAAATGGGCAAAGACCATGGAGCTCACAGAAGTAGCACAAATGACCCAGACACAAACGAAACAATGCCCAGCTTCCGGCTCACGAGGTCAGGAGACTGAAACCGTCCTGCTCAACATGGTGAAACCCTGTCTCTACTATAATACAAAAAAAAAAAAAAATCAGCCGGGCGTAGTTGCGCCAGCCTGTAGTCTAAGCTACTCAGGAGGCTGAGGCAGGGGAATCGCTTGAACCTGGGAGGCGTAGGTTGCAGTGAGCCGAGATCGCACCACTGCACTCCAGCCTGGGTGACAGAGTGAGACTCTGTCTCCAAAAAAAAAGAAAAGAAAAGAAAAGAAAAAATGCCCAACTTTATTTATAAAAAGAGAAATGCGAATTAATACTACACTAGGATGGTCAGACGTGGTGGCTCATGCCTATAATCCCAGCACTTTAGGAGGCTGAGGTGGGAGGATTGCTTGAGGCCAAGAGTTCAAAACCAGCCTGGTCAACATAGTGAGACCTTGTCTCTACAAAAAAATTAAAACAATTAGCTGTGCACCTATAGTTCTAGCTACTCAGGAGGCTGAGACGGGGGGATTGCTTGAGGCCAGGAATTCAAGGTTGCAGTGACCTATGATTACCTCCAGCCTAGACAACCCAGCAAGACCCTGTCTCAAAAAACAAAAAAAAAACCACAAAAACCCAACACTACACTAGGATGTTATTTATTGCTTATCAAGATTCGTAAAACTCCTAAAGTTTGACACTATTAGTAAAGCCAAGGGAAAATAAACATTCCTATATATTGCTGGTGGGAGTGCAATTCCCCGATGGAAAATTTGGTAGCATCTAACAAAATTACAAATGCATTTGTTTTCTCAGAGAGCAATACCTAGACCAGCATGCACGGTCATATGTACAAGGTGTATTCACTGTGACACTACTTATAATAGCAAAAGATTAGCAATAACTCCAGTGTTTTGTACATCCATATAATGGAATTCTATGCAGCCATAAAAAAGAATGAGAAGGATCTATGTGAAATGGTTTGGAGAAAGCTATAGAGTGTATTAATGAAAAAGACAGGGGGCCGGGCACGGTGGCTCACGCCTGTAATCCCAGCACTTTGGGAGGCCGAGGCAGGTGGATCACCTGAGGTCAGGAGTTCAAGACCAGCCTGGTCAACATGGTAAAACCCCATCTCTACTAAATACACAAAAATTATCCAGGCATGGTGACAGGCGCCTGTAATCCCAGCTACTCGGGAGGCTGAGGCAGAGGCAGGAGAATCGCCTGAACCTGGGAGGCAGAGGTTGTGGTGAGCCGAGATCACGACACTGCATTCCAGTCTGGGCAGTAAGAGTGAAACTTTGTCTCAAAAAAGGAAAAAAGAAGAAGACAAAGTACAGAAGACCGTACGTAGTATTCTGTGTAAGAAAAATTTCGTGTGGTGGTGAGGAGGAATAAAAATGGATAGAAATATTTGCAAAACAGAAAAATGAAAGAGAAACTAACAGTTCCTACAGCAAGTAAGGAGTTCAAGATAGAGGAGGACATTGAACAAGACATCTCTGTATATAGCTTTCTACAGTTTTTGGGTTTTCATTCAGAAATCATGAAAACTTTAAAACAAACACTAAAACCTACTGCTCATTCCACACCAAAGATGCACAAGTTTCTGTGCAAAATTAACAAAAGCATTTAAGGTTGCTGGGGTTTTTGCTCTAAAAAATACAAATAATTTTTTTAAGCAAAAATCATAAAGATCTTCAAAGACATACCTTTTCATGATCCTCCATAATTTTTTTAAAAAAGAATTTCCATCAGAAGAACTAGATTGTCATTAATGAATTTTAGTCTTACAAAATTATGCTGAACAGAAAAATGAGAGAATCAAACATTTTAACTTGGTCATTCATATATCCCTGTAAAAATTATCAACTGTTAATCTCTTAAAAGGAACTTTACTTATTTATCTTATTATTTCTCAGAGACGGGGTCTCACTTTTTCACACAGACTGGAGTGCAGTGGCTTGGTTCTATTTTACTGCAGCCTCAAATTCCTGGCATCAAGTGATCCTTCTGTCTCAGCCTCCTGAGTAGCTGGGATTACAGGCGCATGCCACCACACCCGGCTAATTTTTTTCAAGATGGTGACAAGGTCTCACCATCTTGCCCAGACAGGTTTCCAACTCCTGGGCTCAAGCAATCCATCTGTCTTGGCCTGGAATCACACGCATGAGCCACTGTACCCAGCCAGAACTTTATTTTTCAAGTAAATGCCACTCAACGAAGAAGACTTAAATTCAAGAAAGGTACTGCAAAAGTTTCTCAACATTCTAAATTAGAGTAATGATAAAGAACTATTCTCATAAAGGAGAAACAAATTTAGGTTCCTGATTTTGGGTTCAATTTAATTAAACATTAAAAACATCTTGAAAATGGTACTGAACTTTTTTTTGTATCTATCATTTTCCACATTTAGTTTCAATTCAAGGATCTATACAACACAGTCCCAAAATACCTCTGTTTTCCACGACTGTTCTATTCGGTCAAAACGAACCACCTCTAGTCCTAAATATGCCTCCAGTTGTCTGAACTCACTTTTGTTCACATTATTCCCACTCTTTCTGCCAAGAGTAGCCTCCTGTCCTATCTGTGCTTGTCAAAAGTACAATTCGTCCTCTAATGCTCACCTCTCCACGTTTTAATCAGCAGGAGGGACAAGCTGAATGGTAAAGGGAACAGAACAAGAGCCTTGGAGTCAGGGATACTGGAACCTAAACCCATGATCATATGCATGAGACCTGGGACAGGTTCCAAGTGGCTCCTCATCTCTAAAATGGGATATCCTCATTTTGCATGGCTGTGGTAAACGCTACATTTAGTCCAAAGTCTGACACACAATAGGTGCTCAATAGTGAGCAGTAGGAGTGGTGATGGTAGTAATAAAATGTACAGTTATAAAGCTTTCCTTGACCTCCTCAACCAGATAAAGTCTGTTCCTTTTCTGAACTCCCTTCACTGTGATTTAGTTAACTACAGTTGTGCCTCACTTGACAGGGATATGTTCTGAAAAATCCATTGTTAGGACATTTTGTCATTGTGCAAACATCTTAAGAGTGCACTTAAACAAACCCAGATGGTATAGCTTATAAACACCTAGGCTATAGAGTATAGCCTGCTGCTCCTAGGAAACAAACCTGTACAGGATGTTACTGTACTGAATGCTGTAGGCAAGTGCAACACAATGGTATTTGTGCAACTAAATATAAAGAAGATAAACGGTACAATAAAAATATGGTCTTGGCCGGGCGCCGTGGCTCATACCTGTAATCCCAGCACTTTGGGAGGCCGAGGCGGACGGATCACGAGGTCAGAAGATCGAGACCATCCTGGCTAACACGGTGAAACCCCGTCTCTACTAAAAAAAATACAAAAAAGTAGCCGAGTGTGGTAGCAGGTGCCTGTAGTCCCAGCTACTCGGGAGGCTGAGGCAGGAGAATGGCGTGAACCCGGGAGGCGAAGCTTGCAGTGAGCGGAGATGCACCACTGCAGTCCAGCCTGGGCAACAGAGGGAGACGCCGTCTCTAAAAAAAAAATATAGTCTTGGCTGGGCACGGTGGCTCACACCTGTAATCTCAGCACTTTGGGAGGCTGAGGCAGGAGGATCACCTGGGGTCAGGAATTCGAGACCAGCCTGGCCAACATGGTGAAACCCCACCTCTACTAAAAATACAAAAAGTAGCCGGGTGTGGTGACGCACACCTGTAATCCCAGCTACTTGGGAGGCTGAGGTAGGAGGATCTCTCCCGGGAGCGAAGCTTGCAGTGAGCGGAGATGCACCACTGCAGTCCAGCCTGGGCAACAGAGGGAGACGCCGTCTCTAAAAAAAAAATATAGTCTTGGCTGGGCACGGTGGCTCACACCTGTAATCTCAGCACTTTGGGAGGCTGAGGCAGGAGGATCACCTGGGGTCAGGAATTCGAGACCAGCCTGGCCAACATGGTGAAACCCCACCTCTACTAAAATACAAAAGTAGCCGGGTGTGGTGACGCACACCTGTAATCCCAGCTACTTGGGAGGCTGAGGTAGGAGGATCTCTCGAACCAGGGAGGCGGAGGCTGCAGGGAGCCAAGATCATGTCACTGCACTCCAGCCTGGGCAACAAGACCAAAACTCCATCTCAAAAAACAAAAAATAAAAATAAATAAATAAAAATAAATAAATAAAAACATGGTCTTATAATCTTATGGGACCACTGTTATACATGGGGTCCATCATTGACTAAAATGTCATTTTGTAACTTTCTGCCAACAGGAAACGCTCACTTGATACCATTATACATTCCCCATTCTCTTCTCACCCACTACTTAAAACCATTTTTTTCATGTGTTTATGTAATCATTTACCTAATACATATTCATTAAGCAACTCTTCCAGTTAGGGCTCCTTGTAAAGCTGATTTTGTTAACTATGCTGTTCAACTTTTAAAAATGTGTATTACTTTTTTCTGCTTATTCATTGGGTTACTAAGAAGGTTGTGTTAACATTCTGCAAGTATGAGGCTGGGCGTTGTGGGTCACACCTGAATCCCACCACTTTGGGAGGCTAAGGCAGGAGGATTGCTTGGGCCTGGGAGGTTGAGGCTGTAGTAAGACAAGGTCTTGCTCTGTCACCTAGACTGTACTGCCGTGGTGTGATCTCAGCTCACTGTAACCTCCGCCTCCCGGGTTCAAGCAACTCTTGTGCATCAGCCTCCTGAGTAGCTGGGACTACAGGTGTGTGTCACCACACCCAGCTAATTTTTGTATGTTTAGTAGAGACAGGGTTTCACCATGTTGGTCAGGCTGGTCTCAAACTCCTGGCCTCAAGTGATCCACCTGTCTCAACTTCCCAAAGTGCTGGGATTACAGGCGTGAGCCACTGCGCGCGCCCAGCCTGATTGTAGATTCTTTTTGCTTTTGCTAATTTATGCCTCATAAAATTTAAAGCTACGTTATTACTTTTAGGGACATTATGTATTGCTGTTTAATAGATTGTTTTATTATTATAAAATATCCCACTTTTCCTCTAGTAAAACTTCTTCCCTTGAAGTCTTCAGTCTGATGCTAATACTGGTTGAACATCCCTAATTTGACAATCCAAAATCTGAAATGCTCCAAAATCCAAAACTTTTTGAGCACTTACAAGATGCTTAAAGGCTATGTGCTAAGGAAATGCACACTAAAGCCATTTCAGATTTGGGACTTTTGGATTAGGAAAGCTCAACCAGTAAGTATAGTGCAAATATTCCAAATTAAAAAAAAAAAATCTGAAATCTGAAACACTTCTGGTCCCAAACACTTTGGATAATGAGTACTCAACCTTATAGCCACAATAGTTTTCTGCTGTTAAGTGTTCAGATGATTACTTTTCCTCATCCTTTTAAACTTAAAATAAGTGTGTCTTTACTGTAAGCATGCCATTCCATGTATTTAATGGAGTGTTTAGTCCACTGACATTTAGTTATTGATACTTTGTTCACACCTACCTTTCTCTTTGTATCATCTGAGCTTTGTCCTTTTTCATTCATCAAGTATTTCTACTACACCATTTTACATTTAGTAGCTATTTGTTAAACAAATTGTGGTAAAAAAATTAACAAAATTCCCCATCATACCCATTTTTATGTGTACAGTTCAGTGTTGAGTATGTTCACATTGTCATGTAATCCATTGCCTTTTATTATCCTTAAAAACAGCATCTCTCATCTCCAAGCATGTTTTAACATGTTTCCCACCCCATGCTGAGAAACTACCACCCTGCTCTTTTGTACAGACTTTTTGTTTTTTGGGTTTTTTTTAAGACGGAATTTCGCTCTTATTGCCCAGGCTGGAGTGCAATCGCACAGTCTCAAGTCACTGCAACCTCCACCTCCTGGGTTCAAGAGATCCTCTTGCCTCAGCTCCCACTGCTCCATTCTGTTAGCTGAAGTACCAGCTCTAAATGTGAAGCGTGCCCTCACACTGGTTTCTGCTGCCAGCTCGGCTAGGTGTCCTGAGCGTACAACAGTGTGGCAGCCCAACTGAGGAGAATCAAAATTTGTGTTTCTCAACAGGAAGATGTGGATCCTGTTTTCTCTGCCTCTAAACACATAACTTAAGCCAGTTACTTAACCTCTCTGAACCTTAATTTCTTTACTCATAAATATGAAAATAGCAACACATGAACATAAACAGGGCTCTTGTAAAATCAAAACAGATAATATACCTAGAAGCCTTTTTTTTTCTTTTTTTTTTAAGATGGAGTCTGGCTCTGTAGCCCAGGCTGGAGTGCAGTGGTGCGATCTCGGCTCACTGCAAGCTCCGCCTCCCGGGTTCACACCATTCTCTTGCCTCAGCCTCCCGAGTAGCTGGGACTATAGGCGCCCGCCATCATGCTCGGCTAATTTTTTTTTTTTTTTTTTTAGTAGAGACGGGGTTTCAACCGTGTTGGTCAGGATGTTCTTGATCTTCTGACCTCGTGATCCGCCCGCATTGGCCTCCCAAAGTGCTGGGATTACAGGCGTGAGCCACCGCACCCGGCCTCTAGAAGCCTTTTTTTTCCCACTATGAAGCACTATAAAAAACATAAGGTGTTCATTATTATTTGCCCCATAATTCAAGTTTGCACTGAGGGCAAAGTGACTTTTTTAAAGACACATACAGGTGAATTCACAGCAGTCTAAATCGATGACAAGCATTTGTAAATTACTGAGCTAGGAAGCAAGTTTACATGAAAAATACCTCTACAAGATCCTTTCTTGGTCTCAACTTTAAAAGGGGTTCGCTGAGACGGATGGAACACATTCCACCCTTCCCTTCATAGCTGCATATCCCAGCACACCTAGAAAACAATCACCATAAAAATGTGTTACATTGACCAAATATGCCCAAGTCCTTACACATTCTTGGGCAGTGCACACTAAGAGAACTCAGTTGGCAGATGGCTTTCTTGAGAGTATACCCCCTTGGTTAGCAGATACTTGCATTTCACCCAATTAATTAGTTACAGCCCCGGGGGCGCCTCCCACGACGGCTCCCCCGCCAGGCGAGGAAGGAAAGCAGCGCACTCTCACCACCCTGCTTGAGAAGGTGGAAGGCTGCAGGCACCTGATAGAGACGCCAGGACAGTACCTGGTGTACAACGAGGACCTAGTGGAATACGATGCGGACCGCATGGCCCAACTGCAGCTTCCCTTGCCCTAGCTAGGCTGCAACAGCTCAAAGGCAATCCTATTCTGCTACTCCCAGTCTCCTTACGACAAATCACAGTTTGGTGTTATTAACAAGCAGGTATCTCCAATAGCGTATCTCCAAAATTATAACAGACGCCTGTATAAAGGAGATTGGTACTTTAAACACAATTTAATATGATATCTTAATTTGTTTGACTGTAGGTTGTTCTCTGTCAACTCAAAAACAAGCATGCTGGTGGTATACAACTGTATGTTAAACTTCACCCTGTTCACGTGCAGGAGTAGATTATTATTTCAAATAAGGATTTCTCAAATTTAGCATGTAGAAAAAGAATAGTTTTAAAAGCATCACTGAAGATCCCCACTGCAACACACGAGCTCACTAAAGTGGGTTCCTAAAGGAAGAGAGGAGGGGAACACACATCCTTTGGAGGTTACTCTGCGTCCTCAGCACTTTCTTAGGGGCAGATTTGGTTGCTTTTCCCTTCTGGGTCCTACAGCACTATCACAAGGCAAATCAGGAACTTGTAATTTTCAAGTTTAGTGAGATTCAAACACAAATCTCTTTTCTCGTTATGGCCCTGAGTCCAACCGTGGCGGTGGGGTCTACACAGCTTTCTTATTGTTCGAGTGGGAGAAAAGGTAAGGAAGAGAGAAATACGCCAAGGCAGGAACTGCCAGGTCCAAAACCAGACACCCCCCCCCC
>NW_016808133.1:377339-380843 GCF_001698545.2 Rhinopithecus bieti
CACACACACACACACACTCATTTAACGCCCCCTGGGACCGTCGGACCAGAGAAAGGAGAGAAGACCAGGGCCTGGGGCTGCAGGAGAACTGCCAGTCCCGCCTCTTTCCCCAGCGGGGCTCGGAACTCACAGGGTCATTCGCACGCTCCACTTCACCTCGACGGCCTCCAGCTGGCCCCAGAAGAACTGGTCGTTAAACTGAACAAACAGGGCCTGCAAGTCCGGTGTGGGGTCCACCAACTCCCACGACGCGTCCACTAGCGACAGGGACTCCTGGGCCTGATTGCGCTCCGCCTCCTGCAAGTTCCACTCCTCCTGAAGCCGCAGTGCCAACATCAGGTCATCATCCATCGTTGCCAGGATCACAGGCGGGATCCGCCGGCGTCAGGCTGGCTCCGCGTTAGGCTGCGACCCCAAGCCGCCTAGCGGAGGACCAGGACTAGCTCCTAGGAGATACCGGCTCTCGAGACCGCCAGTCAATCCCGCGAGAGTTCGCGGAAACTCGCTTGAGAACCAGAACGTGAACGAGAACGGCGCTTACCGCAAACGCCGAAGCCAAGATTCTACGGCTTTGAAAAAAGCAGTCAGCATGACACCTCCTAGTGGGCGCAGAACCTGGGCTCGCAAGGCTCCGGCCCTACGAAGCTTTCAGGAAGCTAGTTCCAGCCTTCCCTCTTTGCCGGTTATTTGAAACCTCAACGTCACGCTCGGTTCATGCGCAGTACCCAAATTTCTCTCGGCCTCTCCCCTCACTTCCGCAGTAGCTCCTCCGGCGCATGCGCTTTAAAAACTGATGGCATTCCTGCGCAGGCGCAATGTCTGCGCTCGGCCCCCTTGCGCAGGCGCAGTGTCTGTCGCTCAGACCCGGCGCAGGCGCACTCGTCTCGTTCCAATTCCTGCTCCCTCAGCTCAGGAGCTCCGCGAGTCTTGGGTGGGTGTAGACAGCCGCGGCGGCTGCGGCGCTGATAGTGACAGTGAGTGCGTGAGACCCTGACGGAAATGGCGATGGCGATGTCGGACAGTGGGGCGAGCCGCCTGCGTCGGCAGCTGGAGTCAGGGGGTTTTGAGGCGCGGCTGTACGTGAAGCAGCTCTCGCAGCAGTCGGATGGGGACCGGGACCTCCAGGAGCACCGGCAGCGCATCCAGGCGCTGGCGGAGGAGACGGCGCAGAACCTGAAGCGCAACGTCTACCAGAACTACCGGCAGTTCATAGAGACAGCCCGCGAGATCTCCTACCTGGAGAGCGAGATGTACCAGCTCAGCCACCTGCTGACGGAGCAGAAGAGCAGCCTGGAGAGCATCCCGCTTACGTTGCTGCCTGCCGCAGCTGCCGCCGGAGCCGCTGCCGCCTCGGGGGGGGAGGAGGGAGTCGGTGGGGCGGGGGGCCGAGACCACCTCCGAGGCCAGGCCGGTTTTTTCTCCACCCCCGGGGGCACCTCCCGCGACGCCTCCGGTCCAGGCGAGGAAGGAAAGCAGCGCACTCTCACTACCCTGCTTGAGAAGGTGGAAGGCTGCAGGCATTTGCTGGAGACGCCGGGACAGTACCTGGTGTACAACGGGGACCTAGTGGAATACGATGCCGACCATATGGCCCAACTGCAGCGGGTGCACGGCTTTCTCATGAACGATTGTTTGTTGGTGGCTACCTGGCTGCCGCAGCGGCGGGGGATGTATCGCTACAACGCTCTCTATTCCCTAGATGGTTTGGCCGTAGTCAATGTCAAGGACAACCCGCCCATGAAGGACATGTTCAAGCTGCTTATGTTCCCCGAGAGCCGTATTTTCCAGGCCGAAAATGCTAAAATCAAACGAGAGTGGCTGGAAGTGCTGGAGGAGACCAAGAGAGCCCTCAGTGAGAAAAGGCGAAGGGAGCAGGAAGAGGCAGCGGCCCCTCGAGGGCCACCCCAAGTGACTTCCAAGGCCACTAACCCATTTGAGGATGACGAAGAAGAAGAACCAGCTGTTCCTGAGGTAGAGGAAGAGAACGTGGACCTCTCCATGGAATGGATCCAGGAGTTGCCTGAAGACCTGGATGTCTGCATTGCGCAGAGGGACTTTGAAGGGGCTGTTGACCTGCTGGATAAATTGAACCATTACCTGGAAGATAAGCCTAGCCCACCTCCTGTAAAAGAACTAAGGGCCAAAGTGGAGGAGCGAGTTCGACAGCTCACTGAGGTGCTGGTTTTCGAACTCTCCCCAGATCGTTCCCTGAGAGGTGGTCCCAAGGCTACTCGCAGAGCAGTTTCGCAACTGATCCGGCTGGGCCAGTGCACGAAGGCCTGTGAGCTATTTTTGAGAAACAGGGCAGCCGCTGTTCATACAGCAATTCGTCAGCTTCGCATTGAAGGTGCCACTTTACTCTATATTCATAAGCTGTGCCATGTCTTCTTTACCAGCCTTCTTGAGACTGCAAGAGAATTTGAGATCGATTTTGCAGGCACTGACAGCGGCTGCTACTCCGCCTTTGTGGTCTGGGCAAGATCAGCCATGGGCATGTTCGTGGATGCTTTCAGCAAGCAGGTCTTTGATAGTAAGGAGAGCCTCTCGACAGCAGCTGAGTGTGTAAAAGTGGCTAAGGAGCATTGCCAGCAACTGGGTGATATCGGACTGGACCTCACCTTCATCATCCATGCCCTTCTGGTGAAAGACATCCAAGGGGCCTTGCACAGTTACAAAGAAATCATCATCGAAGCCACTAAACATCGCAACTCTGAAGAGATGTGGAGAAGGATGAACTTGATGACGCCAGAAGCCCTGGGTAAGCTCAAAGAAGAGATGAAAAGTTGTGGGGTAAGTAACTTTGAGCAGTACACAGGGGATGACTGCTGGGTGAACCTAAGTTACACAGTGGTTGCTTTCACCAAACAGACCATGGGCTTCTTGGAAGAGGCTCTGAAGCTGTATTTCCCAGAGCTACACATGGTACTTTTGGAGAGCCTGGTGGAAATCATTTTGGTTGCTGTTCAGCATGTGGATTATAGTCTTCGATGTGAGCAGGATCCAGAGAAGAAAGCTTTTATCAGACAGAATGCATCCTTTTTATATGAAACAGTCCTCCCTGTGGTGGAGAAAAGGTTTGAAGAAGGTGTGGGGAAACCTGCCAAGCAACTCCAAGATCTGAGGAATGCATCTAGACTTATTCGTGTGAATCCTGAAAGTACAACATCAGTGGTCTAATGCTTGGGTCTGTTTATATGTATGTATATATATAGAGAGAGAGCTTATATATTATTTATATTTATATTAAGTTGTATTAGCATACTCTTTATAGTTTCAAACACAACTTGAAAATTAAAAGTGCCCTCTTAGAATACAAAATCAAAAGAGGAAAAGAAGTAAAATTAAGCCCAAATAACAAAATACTGGAATTATTAA
Organism: Rhinopithecus bieti; assembly: GCF_001698545.2. Taxonomy (NCBI): domain Eukaryota; kingdom Metazoa; phylum Chordata; class Mammalia; order Primates; family Cercopithecidae; genus Rhinopithecus; species Rhinopithecus bieti. The sequence continues at coordinate 380,715 of NW_016808133.1, forward strand.
AACATATAGTATGCTAGCTATCCTTTTAAATTATGCTGATTCTCTTCTGCAGTTATGGTCACACTATACACTATAGCATTTCAGTTTTATCCTTTGATAAAACCCTTTTTTTTTTTTTTTTTTTTTTTT
>NW_016808133.1:381386-410155 GCF_001698545.2 Rhinopithecus bieti
TTTTTTTTTTTTTTTTTTTTTGAGACAGGGTCTCACCCTGTTGCCCAGGCTGGAGTACAGTGGCAGGGTCACAACTAACTGCAGCCTTGACCTCCCAGGCTCAGGCAATCCTCCCACCTCAGCCTCCCATGTAGCTGGAACCACAGGCTGGCACCACCATACCCAACTAATTTTTGTATTTTTTGTAGAGATGGGGTTTTACCATGTTGCCCAGGCTAGTCTTTTCTTATTTTTTTCCCTCCACAGTATATATTATACAGCAGAGTAATAATATCTATAAATACATAGAGTTTATGTTGTGAAAATTTTCCCCGTTCACTAAAAGGTTTCCTAAAGGGTACAGTGCAGTATAAAACACCCTGCCTCATATATTTCTCCTCAAAACGTTAGACTATTTGGGAAAAAGAAAAGCGTTGGGAAAATTGGTTTTAGGGTAAGTTTTAGTCAAAAGAATTCTTTCTTGAAACTAGCTGGTGTGTGGATTCAGATACTCTGATCCTTACAGAATCCAAGAGGAAGCTTTCATAAAAACAATTCAGCAACTATTTCTAATATCATTTGAATGGCTAATTTTCAGTTGCTAATTAGCAGCTTTGTAATACTTGATTCAGGAGCGTTTACTTGGAAATCTTAAGGACTATAATAAAATTTTTCAACATTTCTAAATTGCGTGAGTTTCCAACTGTAGCTTTTGCCTTTGTCATATTTTAAAAAATAATAATAGGCAGGACACATTGGGGACTCTGGCAGCAGTTGCCAGGTTTTAGCTGCCACTGCTTCAGTTTATGATATAGCTGTCCCATCCTCCCCCATTCAGGGTAGGATATATAGTGGCCTAGACGTCATGCAAATGGAAAAAAAGTTTTAACTGAAATATTTATTTAGATTTCAGGGTCTAGATGGATGGGAAATTGGAAAAACATATGCAAACCTCAGTGTTCTCACTATGACTACTCTGAGCAGAGATTTGGTTTTGTTTCTTTTTGTACCAAACTGAAAACAGGTGAGACAATGTGCCCAAAGCAAAGGGAAGAAGAGAATCTCCTGTGACTCCTAAAATGTTCCATGCTGCATTTTTCCTGTTTCATTTTTTTAAACATGAATATGATGCTTACTTCAAATTGTTCAGTAAAACAAAATAAGAAATGTGAGCTTCCCAAGGTTTCTAAACTATCGCTTCTATTGTATATTCTATAACATTCCTTCTACTTTGAGAGAAACTGTGCTTGCTGTGATCCATTTTGTCTCTAGCTTCTAGTTGTGATTCTTGTCCATAAGCACCAAATTTGATGCCCATGATTTCAAAAGGTCATTTCTTTTATCTAAATGAAAATGGTGGTGCTAAGACTGAAAATTATGTGAAACCTAAAATAGTTGCCGAAGTGGCTCAGGGTTGTAAAATTCATTGACTTAATTATTCATGTGCCAGATCAACCCCTTTATTTTCTCTTTAGCTATGCATATTTAAAATATTGGAAAGTATCAGATTTACAGATTTTCTTTGACCAATTTTTTTCACATAACTTTAGGATTTTCGAAAGTTATAACCATAACTGGATATCTTAGCTGAGCAAAGGCGGTTATAATTTGTCTTTTTAAGATCACTGGAAATTGTTAAAGTTTTGTAGTAATTATGATTATTCTGTGCCATTTAACAGTTTCTAATACTATACTGTATGAAATATGTATAAATTATGCTGAATCTGTGAAATGATACTTCTGAAATCAAAATTCCTCATAAGGCATGAAGCTGTAAAAACTTAAATGTGTATAGTTAGATATTTAAATGGTTGCTTCTTCATAGAATTGTCTGCTTTTTAAAACTGGAAGTACAGGATTTTCTTCAGGTAAAATCTGTGTGTTCCAATTACAGTTGTAGCTGAAGGAAGTATGCTTTTGGTAAGTCAATTAGTATGGTAAGTTGACAAAAGACCCCCAGTGTTGTACCCAGACAGAACAATTATGTTGCATTCCTCAAAGTGGAGTGGGCTTTCTTCTCTAATTATTTTGTTTTATTAAACTCAAAGACAAGTGCTAAAAATTGAATGCAATGAGAGATTGTTCAGAAATATAACATATACTAAAATATACCACTTAAGCATTGATTGACTTTTCTTGTTGCTTCAAGAATATAAAACTTGTCACTTGAGCTTAGAATCATGGGCTTGACTGAATTAATTACTCTTGGGAAAAAAGACACCTTGTGGCATTAAGTCTCGTTTTGATTAAAGCCTCATTTCACATAATTGCTAAAAACTCACTTTTGTTTAATATACTACCTATAGTTTAATTATCAGCACTTGCATTTTGTAACTTGATATCTTACCTAGGATTGGGAATTTGGGACATGACATGTACTATAAAAGTCAGTCTATGTACATATTGCTTATTGATGTGCTGTGATATGAGGGAATCTGAAATGTTTCATAAAAATAAAGCTTAAACATTGTCTTACACTGGATAAAAGTGATATTACAATATTATATCTATTGCTCTTCTTTAGTATTCAATATTTTTATATTCTTGTTACTGAAATATTCTTTGAAGACCTTAGTTTTTTGTTTTATTTATGTGGGGAGGATAGTTAGGAAGCAGTTTGCTAAATTAAGTAAGTGTTCTGCTTACCATCAGAATTGTGAATAAATCAGATCTCAATTTTTGAAGATTTCCTTGAATGGAAAATTTCAGAGGTACAAAATGTGAATTTATTCTAAAGAAGTAGATTTTATACCATCTGCACATTTCTAAATAAAGTGTAGGCCACAAGACCTGGGAACTAAATGACAAGGCTCAGCATTTTTTTTTTTTTTTTTTTGAGACAGAGTCTTCCCATGTCGCCCAAGCTGGAGTGCAGTGGTGCGATCTCTGCTCACTATGTCTGCCTCCAGGTTTCAAGCCATTCTCCTATCTCAGCCTCCTGAGTAGCTGAGATTACAGGTGCCCGCCACCGTTCCCGGCTAATTTTTGTATTTTTAGTAGAGATGGGGTTTCACCATGTTGGCCAGGCTGGTCTCGAACTCCTGACCTCAGGTGACCCGCCAGCCTCGGCCTCCCAAAGTGCTGAGATTACAGGCGTGAGCCACCATGCCTGGCCAGGCTCACCCTTTTGAAAGTAATATGTATATACTGAGGAAATTATCTCATATTTAAAAGTATCGAATGCTATGCTTCATATTGACTGTAATGTGGGAGTGCAGAAGACAAAATAATTTTAAACATACTTTGTCCTCTTAAGATGCTTAGAAATTGGAAAAAGTAGACAAATGTAAGTGAGAGAAAAATGCACAGCTGTGTACAGTGGGAATACCAAGAAGGAAGAGAGCAGTGTACTTTTAAGGAGTTCAGAAAATTCTCGTGGAATTGTTGGCATTTGAGCTGGTCCTTGAAGAATGGACAAGATTAAATGTGCAAAGAAAAGAAGAGGAGGACCTGAGCCCAAGACACAGAAGTGGGAATGTGGGTGTCATGTGAAGAGACCTTCCTGGATAGATTGCAGAGTTTGGAAAAGCGTAAATAAGCCACACTTGCCTACAAAGGAAACTTCAGGCCATATGCAATGTGCAGAAGAGTTAAAGTAAAAAGTCAAAGTCCTCATCCCCCAACAATCCCATTCACCAGAGGTAACCACTAGTAAGAATTTCATACACATATTTTTCCAGAAATTGGATCATACTCTGCATACAGTTCTGCATCTTGATTTTAGTCACTTAGCAATTCGGTGTTTTTAAGACATCTCACATCAGTACCTCTAACGGTACCTCACTGGGTTTTTCTTCTGCGATTGGATAGTAGTCAATCACAGTAAATGAATATATCATAATTTTACATTTTCCAATTATTTGGTTGGCTTCAAGTTTTGGTGATTAAAAAAAAAAAAACATTCTGAAAACCTGTGCACATCCTCATATTTGCTTACGTGAATATACCTATGGGATGTATTTTTAAAAATTACTCTGCCAAACTACATTTTAAATTTAAGCATTACCAGTTGCTCATCAGGAGCGTTAAATCATTTTAAGCTCTCTCCAACAGTATAGGAAAATACCTGTTTACATGAATGCTCATAAACCTGTATTCATTCATTATTTAATAAGAGTAGTCTTGCTGGGCGCAGTGGCTGAAGTCTGTAATGCCAGCACTTTGGCAGGCTGAGGCGAGCGGATCGCTTAAGCCCAGGAGTTCGAGACCAGCCTGAGCAGCATAGGTAGACCCCCGTCTTTACAAAAAATAGAAAAATTAGTCGGGCATGGTGGCACATACCTGTAAGTCCCAGCTACTCGGGAGGCTGAGGCAGGAGGATTGCCTGAGCCCAGGAGGTTGAGGCTGTAGCGAGCCATGATAGCACCACTGCACTCTAGCCTGGGGGACAGAGTGAGACCTTGTCTCAAAAAAAAGTCATCTTATTAGTAATAATATTCATTGTTACTAATCTTCTCTGTGAAAAAATAGCTTCTAGGTTGTTCTCATTTTTGTTTGTTGGTTGGTTTTTTAAGCCAGGGTCTCGCTGTGTCGCCCAGGCTGGAGTGCAATGGTGCTATCGTGGCTCACTGCAGCCTCAACTTCCTTGGCCTGGCCCAAGGGATCCTCCTGCCTGGCTAATTTATAAATTTTTCTATCGAGACAGGACAGAGGTTGGGGGGTGGGGTGTTCACTTTGTTGGCGAGGTTGGTCTTGAATTCCTGGGCTCAAGCAATCTTCCCACCTCGGCCTCCCAAAGTGCTAGCATTATAGGCATCAGCCACAATGCCCAGCTTCTAGTTTTGTATGTAATTATGAGTGAGGTTGAGCAACTTTTTCTGTTAAGCTTCCTGTTTATATATTTTGCCACTTTTAGATTACCTGTGTATTGTGATTTTATGGGAGTTTATTGTATATTTAGGAAATTAACCCTTCATGTGTACTGCTGTAGTTGTTCTTAGTTTGTCATTTGTTTGTATAGCCATGTATTTATTTTCATAGTATGGTAAATTTTAACCTGTTACAAAGCCAGATTTATGTGGGTTTTTTTTCTTTATGACTTCTATGTTGTGGGTTACACTTAGGAAAGCCTTATCCATGCTCAGATTCTAAAAATATGTTTTTCTTCTAGTAATTTGTTACATTTTAATATTTGAAGTTTGCTTCATCTATTATTCATTTTAAAGTAAGTGGTGATGGCCGGGCACGGTGTCTTATGCCAGTGATCCCAGCACTTTGGGAGGTGGAGGCAGGCAGATCACCTGAGGCCAGGCTGGCCAAGATGGTGAAACCCCATCTCTACAAAAGTACAGAAATTAGCCAGGCATGATGGTGGGTGCCCTATTCCCAGCTACTTGGGAGGTTGAGGTGGAGGTTGCAATGAGCCGAGATCGTGCCATTGCACTCCAGCCTGGGCGAGAGAGCGAGACTCCCTCTCAAAAAAAAAATGTAAGTGATGATGTCAGAATGCAATTTTCCCACAAACAAGTAGCAAATTTTCACAACAATTTTGAATTGTCCTTTTTACCCACTGATTTGAAATGCCACTGATACTTCTATTTCTGTTCAGTTACCAGCTATTTTGGTTAACTGTAGTTTTGAAATTTAATAACTGGTAGGGCTGGTCTCATTCTTCTGTCTCAAGCTTTTCCCAAATACACTCATCCCTTTGGTCTGTGGGGAACTGGTTGTAGGACCTCCCTCATATACTGAAATCCACAGATGGTCAAGTCTCTGCTATAAAATGGTATATTATTCGCACATAACCTATGCACATCCTCCTGTATGTTTTAAATCATCTCTAGATTACTTAGATGAGACTATCGAATACTATGTAAATGCTATGTAAATAGTTATACTGTATTGTTTAGGGAATAATGACATTTTTAAAAGTCTGTACATGTTCAGTACAGACACAGTTTTTTTTTTAAAGTATTTTTTATTCCTGCTTTGTTGAATCCGTGGATGCAGAACCCATGGATATGAAGGGCTGACTATATTCTCACATATTTAGTATTCAAGTTGTATTTTGAATGATTTTATGATAATCTTTTACCGAAGGGCCAACTGTATTCTCATGTTTATTATTCAAGTTCTATGACAATTTCATATCAGCCCCCCAAAGAATTGACATTTGGATTGAAATCATATTGAGTCTCTAGATTAATTTAGGGAGAATTGACATCTTTATAATTTTGAATCTTCCTATCCATGTATATGCAAGTGTTTTGTATTTCAGTGGCATTTTCAAATTTTCTTCAGGTAGGTCTCTTTCTTGGTGTTTATTCCAAAGCATGTCATCTGTTAACGCTTTTGTGAATGGAATGTTTACCTCCATTATGTTTTCTGATTGTACATAGAAAATCCTGATTTTAATTACAAATATTGTAACCAGTACCTTATCTAATTATTTTATCAATTTTAATAGTTTTCTGGTTGTTCCTTTGGCGTTTTCAAGTATACAATTATATCAATTGCAAATAAAGATCATTTTACCTCTTTTCACTTTTCATACATCTTATATAGTTCTCTTAATAGTCTATGTTAAGATAAACATCCAAAGCTATGTTATATAATTTTTTTTGCTTAGTATTCATGGGAACATTTTTCCTATTTTGCCTTGAAACATGATGCTGGCTTTTGATCATCGTGTAAAGGAAAAGGTCTACTGTTCCAGCTAACTGAGATTTGTGAGTTCGATCTTTTTAGTTCAGGAATGCATATTGAGTTATCAAGTGACTCTCAGTGCTTATTGAGCAAATCATTATTTTTCTCTTCCATCATATTAATGTGGTGTTTAAAACAGTTTTAACACTGAATCACATTTACACTCTCTGAGTTAGTTTTATTTGGTTGTAATATATTATTAATATATTGCCCAATTCCAATGAATATTTCATTAGGATTTTTGCATTGATATTCATTATCAATATTTGTCTGTGGTTGTGTGTACACTACCTTTGTCAGACTTTTATCATTCACAAAAAGACTTACTTTAAAGGTATGTGGAGCATAATAATAATGCTGAAATGGTAGGACACATTCCCGTTTATTTTGATTCCTAAACAATGAGAATGAAAAAATGCAGTGTGGTACCAGTGACTTGTATCACTTCAAATCATAATTAGCCACTCTAAGCTTAGGGACAGTGTACGTTCTTCCCAAAAAGAGATAAACAGAAACTCTATTGAATCTCATCCCCATTTCAGACTACATCAGAGCTTGTATGGGATGTGGAAGATGTTTTTGTATGTCACGTGTATTCTGTATTTATTGAGAAATGTGTTATACACACACAGAGAATATTTGCATTTTTTGTATTCCCATCAGCTTCCCTAGAGCAGTGTTGGGCATAGCACAGACAATTGATAATTGCTAATTGAATTAATACTATTAGATATATTGCTTTAATAACTAATGATAGTTCTCATTTATTGGTGCTTAGCTTGCACCAGACACTTTACACACGTTATCTCATTTAATCCTCACACTAACCATGGAAAATAGGTGTTGCTATGCCATTTAAAGATAAGGAAAGAGGCCGGGCAAGGTGGCTTACGCCTGTAATCCCGGCACTCATGGAGGCCAAGGCGGGCAGATCACTTGAGGTTAGGAGTTCAACCCCATCTTTACTAAAGATACAAAAATTAGCCGGCTGAGGTGGTCAGTGCCTGTAATCCCAGCTACTCAGGAGGCTGAGGCATGAGAATCACTCAAACCCAGGAGACGAGGTTGCAGTGAGACAAGATCTCGCCACTGCACTCCAGCCTGGGCGACAGAGTGAGACTCTTATCTATAAATAAATAAAGATAAGGAAGGAGACTCAGAGGGATTGCTATTTGGCCAGGTGTCTTGCTGCTGAGTGGCAGAGCCAATATTCAAGACCACGACCCTGTTCAACTCCAAAGGCCATGTTCTTCTCACTCCATCTTTAACTAAACAATTATGTATAAGCACCGTGTTTCATATCAGTGCTTCTAAGTAAATATTCTGAAGACATTTTCTTGATGTTCTCAATTAGTAAGAATCAGAATCTTTGTCATGAAAAACTATGACAAAGAATCTGTGAGCTTTCACTGCAGGGATCATTTATCAATGATAATGATGCTCCTAGCAATGTGGTGCATCTTTATCAGATTTTATTTAATCTTCATGTCAACCCTACCAAGGAGTTGATGTTTTGTAACTGTAAATAAATTGCAAGCAATCCAGCTTGCAGAGGGTCCCCTAAACAAGTACTAACCAACATCTGAACTCAGACAGCCTTCCTCTAAGGCTAGTATCATTAGGCACTGAATTATATTATTGGATTTTAGTATTATAATGTTGACACCTCACTAGTATCGACTGATCTTTATTTCAAAGGCCTATCAATCCACAATTTTAGGTACCCTGGTAAAAGTACAGGTACTGTATTACCATATTTTAGAGAGTATTATTTGTGGTTTTCCTTTTTAAAAAAAGTAGCAAATTGAAGTTTATGAGAGAATTAAAACCAAATTATTTCCATTAATACCAGTCAGTACATCACTGAATTCTGTGCAATTGGGAATACTACATAGATTCTCAAACATGCAGAAACTTCACTGGGCATTAAGATAGGTATAACTTAGCTCCTGCAATAGGTGGGTGAAATTCCTAAAAACTGAGTGTGAGTGACATTTACACAGGAAAGCTGCAGGAAAAGAGCATGTTTTTTCCTCATGTTGTATTCGATCAGTTGACCTAATAAGTTGCCTTAGTTTCAAATCTATTAGTTTACCTTGCTAAACACATTAAACAAAGTCATACAAGCCAAGCCAGTCTTGGCAAGTCTCTTAAAGTTATCTGTGTACATATTCTCATTGCTGGTGGGAATTTTGTAATTCAAAATTTTGTAATTTTGAATTCTGTAAACTGGGACACCTCTTGTGGATGGCAATTGGTAATATTCATTAAAGTTACAAAATGTACAAAACTGTAGAAGTTATTTGACCCAGCAGTCCACTTCTAGGAATTTATCCTGCAAATACATTTGTGAGCTTCATAAATGAAATGTGTTCATTAAACAAATGTATATGATTTATGAACAGATGTTTTATTGCAACATTTTTTTCTTCTTTTTAATTAAATAAATTGTTTTAATTGGGAAGCCTCCTGAGCCAAAGTAGGCTCACAGACTTTGTGCAGCATTTTTTGTCATAGCAAAAGATGGGAAATTACCCAAATGTGTATCCATAGGAGATTTATTTAATAAACTTTGGTGCATGCATACAATGTAATACTATGCAGCTTAAAAATGAATGTGTCCTGTATGTACTGATGTGGCAAGATCTCTAAAATGTATTGTTAAGTGGCAAGCAAGGTGTGCAACAATAGTATAGTATGCTACTTTAGGAGTAGAAAAGGAGAAAATAAGATTGTAAGTAACATTTGCTTATATTTACATACAAATTCTGAACAGGTATCCATAGGTAAAGCTGAGTAGATGGGGAGAGGGTTGGAAAAATATGAATTTTCATTTAGAAAACACTTGAATATATCACCTTTTAAAACATGAAATAATAAATACATGTGTCTGTGGTGTCTTAAAATAAGATTTACCCTTTCCATTTTGTAATATGTCTTTCTGGCACTTTTTTTCTATATGTATGTGTTAATTCAGAGAATACATATTTTTAAAGATTTTTTATTTTTTTAAATTTCAACATACACAAAGGCACAGAATAATATAATACATCCCTACATACTCATTACCGAGCTTCAACAATTATCAGTATTCTGTCATTGTTGTTTCAGCTATACCTAACAACCCTCCACCCCATCCCCACTGGGTGACTTTTTGCAATTTGTTGGAACATAAATTTACACACATTGAAATGAACAAATCTTAGCTCTCCAATTTTGAAAAAGGGATCTCCTCCATGTAAAAACACCCCGTCACTATATAGGACATTTTCATCTCTCCAAATAGTGATGGTGTTACCGCTCTTCTGTATGTCTGTTCTAGTTATTATATAAAACTCTTTTTCCCCTGGCTTCTCTTTTGGAAAAAAGAAATCACATTTCATTCATAATGTAACACTTAGGCAGAGACCCTGAGCTATATCAAAGGAAATGTTAGCCACATTTCTGCAATTCTAGAGTTCCAGCCCTTGCTACAGTGGGGTTAAGCTGTGAAGGGTAGTATGGGAATTTGGGTGTGGTGGTGACTCTGTTCTTTCTTCAGAGGCTCCTAACTTGCGTTATGAGATGAAACCTTTAAGACTGCACTGTCAACACGGAAGCCATGTGAGATTTTAAATTTTTAAGTTAATTATCAATTAAATGAAAAGTTTAAATGCAGCTCCTCAGTTACACTAGTCCCATGTCAAGTGCCCAGTAGCTACCTGTGGCTAGTGAGTACCATACTGTACAGCACAGATTTAGAACATTTCACTGGATGGCTTATCTAGGGGATAGGAAGCAAGATGGGCCTTCAAGGAGAAGGAAAGTGAAGTCTGCAAGGTGCAGAACTGTAATCATGAAAAATGTTAAGCGTTTTATCTTTGCCTCAAGTGTACCGTTTCGCCACTGTCATTTTCTCTCCTTTTAAAAGAATCATTTCTCTCACTTCATGGTTTATTTTCTTTTTACCTACAGTTTCATTCACTTTTTTAGTTCCAGTCTTTCATTCTCTTATTCTCTTTCTCTTGCTCTTTTTTCATTTAATATGATTTATTGATTAGCAGGAGAATTTCACTTCCAATTATGGAAGGCATTTCTGACCAACCCTTCCCTGAGAACAATTAGAACTACTTTACACATTATATGTGCAAAGAATATGTCTGAAGCCTGCAGTAGAATTAAAAAAAAATATATCTGGTCTTAGTTTCTGGTTTCTGGCATTGAACTTCAACAAACCTTGGCCTTTCCTGAATGATGAGATGTTTTTGTTATGCTAATACGGTGACTCCTATTTGGGTCCTTAGATATCTTCAGGATTAGGGCTGGTCACCAGAAAATTGACCATATGATCATGGAACTGGAATGTTAATTTCCTGCCCCGCTTCCCTCCACCACCACAGAAGAGGTGGAGAAACTGGAGGTTGAATTCAATCACTTGCCTAATGATTTAATCAAGCATGCCTATGTAATGAAACTTCAACAAGAACTGTACATCGAGGATTGGGTTGCTTCCTGGTTGGTGAACATATTGATGTACTGGGAAAATGGCACACCTGGACTCCAGACTCCACAGGGACAGTCTCCTGTTTCCCCAACTCCCCTCCAGATCTTACCCTATGCATGCTCCATTTGGCTGTTTCTGAGTTTTATCTTTTACAATAAAAGCTGTAGCTATAAATATAACACTTTACTGTGTTCTGTGAGTCATTCTAGGAAATTATCAGATCTTGGAGAGGGAGTGTCATGGGAAGCCCCAAATTTGGGTAAAACTGTGCATGGCTTTGGGACACCCGAGGACTTGTGACCTGCATCTGAAGTGGCGGCAGTCTTGTGGGATTGAAACCCTTAACCTATGCGGTCTTGTTCCCCATGGCAAATCCATATGGGTCTGCAGCAACCGCAATTCTTGCCTCCTCAGACAAAAAGAAGTTGACTAAGGGACATAAGGCAGGAGGAGAGACTGAGGCCAGTTTTACAGCAGGAGTGAAAGTTTATTAAAATGCTTTAGAGCAGGGGTGAAAGGAACTGAAGTACGCTTGGAAGAGGGCCAAGAACGCGACTTGAGAGATCAAGAGCACGGTTTGACCTTTTGACTTGGGATTTTACCCATTGGCATGCTTCCCGGGGCTTGCGTCCCTTCTCGCCTGATTCTTCCCTTGGAGTGGGCTGCCCGCATGCGCAGTGGCCTCTAGCGCTGGGGAGGTGAGCATGCGCAGTGTGTTCACTGGGGCTGTACACATGCTCACTTGAGACATTCTTCCCTTACCAGTGGGATGCCCCTAGAAGGTCATACACCAGTTAAACTCTGCCATTTTGCCTTTTCGGGTGCACGCTTGAGCCAACTCACCCTACCCCTGAGATCTTATCGGGAAGCTTCTGATCACCAGTTTCAGCTGTTTGTGTCTAGTGGGAGACACCCGTTCCTGGGGCCAACTGCGGCCAACTGCAACCAATTATTATTTTAGCGAGACAGTTAACCACATGACCATCACCTGATGGTCGCCAAACATTCCTGGTCCAGGGGCCCTCTCCTGCCCAGCTCATGCCTAACTATCTACTATAAGTCTGTATTAACCGTGTAGTTAAAGTCAGAATTGAATTGGATTGTAGGACACCCAGTTGATGTCAGAGAATTGGTATTGGCACTGTGAAAGGAAAACAAAATCTCAGCACCCCAGTCACTCTGCCAAAAGGAAAAAAAAAAATTAAACTGTAATCCCAGCTACTTGGGAGGCTGAGGCAGGAGAATCACTTGAACCTTGGGAGGCAGAGGTTGCAGTGAGCAACACTGCACTTCAGCCTGGGCAACAGAGTGAGACCCCATCTCAAAAAAAAAAAAAAAAAAGTAAACCAAACACAAAAGGACAACAAATATTGTATGATTCCACTTATATGAAATTTCTAGAATAGGCAAATCCATACAGACAGAAAGTAGATTAAAAGTTAGCAGGGGATGCCAGGGCGCAGTGGCTCACACCTGTAATCCCAGCACTTTGGGAGGCCGAGGCGGGCGGATCACGAGGTCAGGAGGTCGAGATCATCCTGGCTAATATGGTGAAACCACGTGTCTACTAAAAATACAAAAAAAAATTAGCCAGGCGTGGTGGCGGGTACCTGTAGTCCCAGCTACTCTGGAGGCTGAGGCAGGAGAATGGCATGAACCCAGGAGGCGGAGCTTGCAGCATGCCGAGATCTCGCTACTGCACTCCAGCCAGGGCAACAGAGTGAGACTCTGTCTCAATTAAGAAAAAAAAAAAAGTTAGCAGGCAATGGGGGAAGTTAGTTGGATGCGAAGTTATTGTTTAATTGTTACAGTTTCTGTTGGGATGATGAAAAAGTTTTGGAAGTAGATAATGGTGATGGTTGTACAACATTGTGAATGTAATTAATGTCACTCAATTTAAAAATGCGTAAAATGGACAATTTTGTTAAGTATATTTTACCACAATCTTAAAAAATTGGGCTGAGCACAGTGGCTCCTACCCGTAATCCTAGCACTTTGGGAGGCTGAAATCAGTGGGTTGCTTGAGCTCGGGAGTTCGAGACCTGGCTGGGCAACATGGTGAAACCCCGTCTCTAATTTTAAAAAAAGGCCGGGTGCAGTGGCTCACGCCTGTAATCCCAGCACTTTGAGAGGCCAAGGCGGGCGGATCACGAGGTCAGGAGATCGAGACCATCCTGGCTAACACGGTGAAACCCCGTCTCTACTAAAAATACCAAAACTTAGCCGGGCGTGTTGGCGGGCGCCTGTAGTCCCAGCTACTTGGGAGGCTGAGGCAGGAGAATGGCGTGTACCCGGGAGGCAGACCTTGCAGTGAGCCGAGATCACGCCACTGCACTCCAGCCTGGGCGACTGAGTGAGAGTCCGTCTCAAACAAACAAACAAAAAACCAGTATTAATAGGGTAAAATAACAAAACCTGTTGACTGTATACTTTAAACAGGTTGCAGCCATTAAAAAAGGATGAAATCATGTTCTTTGCAGCAACATGGATGCAGCTGGAAGCCATTATCCTAAGCAAATTAATGCAGGAACAGAAAATCAAATACTGTATGTTCTCACTTATAAGTGGGAGCTAAACACTGGGTACTCATGGACAGAAAGATGGCAGCAATAGACACCAGGGACTACTAGAAGGGGAAGGATGGAAGGAGCCAAGCATTGAAAAACTAGCTATTGGGTGCTACACTTACTACCTGGGTGACGAGATCAACCATACCCCAGACCTCAGCATCATGCAATATACTCAGGTAACAAACCTGCACATGGACCCCATTAATCTAAAATAAAAGTTGAAATTATTAAAAAGACAAAAAATAAAAAAATAAAATACAGGTAATTGTAAGTATATAAATTATATCTTAATAAAACTGTTAAAAATGTTTAATCAGTTAATAGATGGGGAAAATGAAATAGTAAAAATTATCCAGTCAATCCCAAAGTAAAAATGAAATGAGACAGGCTGGGCGTGGTGGCTGACGCCTGTAATCCCAACACTTTGGGAGGCCAAGGCGGGCGGATCACAAGGTCAGGAGTTCCAGACTAGCCTGGCCAACATGTTGAAACCCTGTCTCTACTAAAAAATACAAAAATTAACCAGGCTTGGTGACACGTCTGTAATCCCAGCTACTCAGGAGGCTGAGGCAGGAGAATCGCTTGAAACTGGAAGGTGGAGATTGCAGTGAGCCGAGATTGCGCCACTGCACTCCAGCCTGGGCGAAAGAGAGAAACTCCGTGTCAAAAAAAAAAAAAAGAAAAGAAAAGAAAAGAAATGAGACAAAACTAAACACAGAAGGGGTAGAACAAATGAAAGTAAATAATAAGATGGAAAATTTAAACCTGAACATATCATTAATTATGTTAAATATAAATGGATCAAGATCCCTAAATGAAATATATAGGTTTTTGAACTGGATAACGACAAAAATAACAGTCATATGCTGCTTATGAGCATAACATCTTGAACACAAAGCTATACAAATAATAAAAGTTTACAAATGGGAAAAGATATACTATGCAAACACCAATCAAAAGAAAGCTAGTATAGCCATAATGATATCCAATAAAGATGGAAGTAAGGCAAAAAGCGTAACTTGAAAATATGCGAATCAGCTGGCATGGCAGCACACACCTGTAGTCCCAGCTACTTGGGAGGCTTAAGTGTGAGGATTGCTTGAGCCCAGGAGTTTGAGGCCAGCCTGGGCAACACAGTGAGACCCCCATCTGTAAAACAAACAAAATATATGTTAACTAAAAATTTATAGAACTCTAAAAGAAATAGATAAATTCATAAGAATAATGGGACATTTTAATACTCCTTTTCAGTAATTGCTAGAGCAAGCAGTCAAAATATGATTAGGGATATAGAATTGTGCTGTACAACCTACCATGCCCAGCTAATTTTTAAAAAATTTTTGTAGAGATGGGGTCTTACCGTGTTGCCCAGGCTGGTCTCGAATTCCTGGGCTCAAGCAATCCTCCCACCTCAGCCTCCCAAAGTGCTAGGATTACAGGCATGTGCCACTGTGCCTAACCTTCAGAAAGTTTTGAAATATTAAAAGGTTTCTAAAGTAAAACAGTTACAGTAAGCTAAGGTGAATTTATTACTGAAGAAAAAATTTTTAAATAAATTTAGCATAGTCTAAGCGTACAGTGTCTATAAAGTCTCCTATAGTGCACAGTAGCGTCCTAGGCCTTCACATACACTCGTCATTCACTCACTGACACCCAGAGCAACTTCCAGTCCTGCAAGCTCCATTCATGCTAAATGCTCTATATAGATAGGAGACCATTTTTCATCTTTTATACCGTATTTTCACTGTACCTTTTCTATGTTGAGTTATGTTTAGATACACAGTTACCTTTGTGTTACATTTGCCTACAGTCCTCAGGACAGTCCCTAGGATTGTAGGGGCTGTGCAGGATTGTAGCCTAGGAATGATGGGCTGTACCATGTAGCTCGGGTGCGCGGTAGGCCACAGCATCTAGGTGTGTGTAAATATGCTCTGATGTTCCCACTACCACGAAATCACCTGGCAATGCATTTCTCAGAATATATCACCATTGGTAATCAATATGTGACTGTACTTGGGACAAATATAAATACCCCAAACTTACACCAAAAAGTAATCCCACTTCCAGGCTCAATGCCTGTGGGATATGCAGGCTTTTCTGTTGCTCCTGCCTACATCTGGAACTGGCATGAGAAGGAGAGACAAGTCCGCCCGGCCAGGCACAGCCTGAAGCCCAAGTTTATTGGGAATAAAGTTACTTGTATTTCCATCCACTTGCCTCTTATGTCTATTTCCCAATCAGTTCCAAATGTAAGGAAGGAGCAGGGCCTGGTGAAATATCATCAACCCCAGCCTTAGCTTCTGTCATGGTTGGGGACACTGCCCCAGGACCAGTACAGAGGCCAGGGGCTTCCCCCGGTAATTAGTCACAGGGACAGGTGAGAGGCTCCGGAGCTGTCCCTCTTGTCCATCCCAGCAGCACCTTCGGATTCCAGGGTTCTCTGTGCTAAGCTATGGAGGCTATAGCTTCTGTGCTATGTTTGTGACTCAGTGACCGTTTGCAAGATCGTACCCCTCCGGGGCTTTGCTCTCCCTGCCCCGAAGAACTTTCTTACTGGATTGGGGAGGTTTCATGCCCTCCTGCTCCCTCTGCCTCTGCCTGCGAATCCTACCATTCCTTGGGTTTAAATCATTGAAAACAAAAGCCTGAGAGGGAAACACTTTGCCGGCGATTTCTGGCTTGCTGCCCCACTGCCAACTTTTCTTGAGACAGAAAAACAAAGCTTAATTGTTTGTTTGCACTGTGAAAAAAGATAAAGAAAACGTAAGGAGAAAATAACACAAACATCAGGAAATACTATTCATCTACACATAGGTACACAGTTGACTCTGGAACAATGGCGGGGTTGCGGGCATCCACTCCTCATGCACTTGAAAATCCACATGTGACTTTCAACTCCCCCAAAATTTCCCTATGGATGATAGCCTGCTGTTGACTGGAAGCCTTACCAATAACATAAACAGCCAATTATCACATATTTTGTATGTTATATGTATCGCATCCTGTATTCTTATAATAAACTAGAGAAAATGTTACTAAGAAAATCCTAAGAAGAAAATGCATTTCCTATTATTTAAGTGGAAGTGGATCATCCTAAAGATCTTCATCCTCCTTGTCCTCACATTGAGTAGCTGAGGAGAAGGGGGAAGAAGACGAGGAGGAGGAGTTGGTCTTGCTGTCTCAGGGATGGCAGAGGTGGAAGAGATGGAGGGGATGAAAAGGGAGGCAAGAGAGACTTACTGAAAAAAGTTTGAATACAAGTGGACCCAAGCAGTTCAAACCTATGTTGCTCAATGGTCAATTGTGCATAATGGGCCTCACCAGGATTTTAAATAAACAGACAGAAAACAAGGAGAGAAAAATATGTGTAAGAGAGAAGATAGACAATGGGCCTCAGTAAACAACAAACAAAAATGGCCGGGCGCGGTGGCTCACACCTGTAATCCCAGCACTTTGGGAGGTCGAGGCGGGCGGATCACCAGGTCAAGAGATCGAGACCATCCTGGCCAGCCAACATGGTGAAACCCTGTCTCTACTAAAAATATAAAAATTAGCCGGGCGTGGTGACATGTGCCTATACTCCCAGCTACTCGGGAGACCGAGGCAGGAGAATCGCTTGAACCCGGAAGACAGAGGTTGCAGTGAGCCAAGATCACGCCACTGCACTCCAGCCTGGTGACAGAGTGAGACTCCGTCTCAAAAAACAAAACAAAACAAACAAAAATGTGTAGTCCCAGCTTGAACCCTAGCAGCCTCATTACAGAAACCTCAGAACCGTACCCCAGGGCTGTTACCTTCCTAGTATGTCGCAGGGCAGCTCACGTGACCCTTTGATAGGGGCTGTTGCTCTTTTTTTTTTTGGTAGAGATGGGTCTCACTATGTTGCCCAGGCTGGTCCCAAACTCCTGGGTTCAAAGGATCTTCCAGCCTCAGTCTCTCAAAGTGCTGGGATTACAGGCTGAGCGCCTGCGCCTGCGCCCAGCCTCTGTTTTTGTTCTTGGTAGCCACCTCTATTTCCTGGGCCCATCGGTGGCCCATCCCCCTGTGGTTTTCTGGCTCCAGACTGGAACGACTCCCTCCAGCCCTCCCTGGGCTCTGCTTTCTCCCTTCCCTTCTTTTCCGGTTGAGCATCGCTGGCGCCACCCAGTGGCCCCCATGATCCCTGCTTCAGTGCCACGGAAGGCCCAGAAGGCTCAATGCTACCAGCCCCGTCCGGAGTACCAGAGTGACATGATGGACCCCTTACTGACCACCTACCCTGTCTCCTTTCGTTCTCATTACAGCCCAAGACACAGGGAGTTTTGCATTCATTTCGTAGATAGGAACACAGAGGCTTCAAGTTGTGATAAGAGTTTGCTTACAGTCAGAGAGCTAGCCAGCACTGGGCTGGGCTTCCAACCCTTCCTCTGACCCAGTTGCACACACGGTCATTACGAAGAGGATGGCAGCACTTTGCTTGTTGTTTTATTTGCATAACTCTCTGAACCCAAGCTTATAAATAACCAAGCAATACATTCTATACTATACATTTGCTATTCCCAAAGACACAGCTTAATTCCAAATAAGTGATCAATAAAGATAATTTTCTAAATGTATTACAGACTTAAATCTAAGACATCAAACTATGAAACAACTACAAGGAAACACTGGGGAACCCATCTAGGACATTGATCTGGGCAAAGAATTCTTAAGCAAGCACATGCAATCAAAGCAAACAAACGGACAAATGGAGTCACATCAAGGTAAAAAGAGACTAAGGTGGGAGGATCGCCTGAACCCAAGACTTCAAGGTTACAGTGAGCTATGATTGTGTCACTACACTCCAGCCTGGGTGATAGAGGGAGACCCTGTCTCTTGTGTGCAAGTGCCACAAAGAAGTTGATGTAACCACTGATCCAGGCTCCCTTGGTAAAGGTGAACTTGAGATTTAGGTTTCCTGAAGTCAAGGCCCATGGAAATATTTTCCTATATAGGAAAACAAAATCAATCAAAGAAGAAAGGTGTAAAAGTAAAGTATC
This sequence comes from Rhinopithecus bieti, assembly GCF_001698545.2. Lineage (NCBI taxonomy): Eukaryota > Metazoa > Chordata > Mammalia > Primates > Cercopithecidae > Rhinopithecus > Rhinopithecus bieti. Next base: position 400,082 of record NW_016808133.1, read on the forward strand.
AGCCAAGAAGGATGGCCAGCCTTTGCGATGTCACTGTCCCTGCAGTTCGTGGGCAGGGTAAGGAAAATCTCCCTCGACAGTAGCTAATATGATCAGCTCTTTCAGGTTCCCAGGAAGTGTGCATGAGGCCTCATTAATTTACTTTTAAAAATATAAAAGGCATCAAACAATAGCACTTCTTCTGAATTTGTGCTAATTATACTTCAGTGGGATTATTGTTATACCATGTTGAACATGATTTTCCAACTGAAAGTATTATGTGAATGAGATTACAGGAATCATGCTTTACCTTCTTAGGAACAAATGAAAAACTTACTATTTAAAAAATTGTTAAACTTTCATATATATTGCTAATTATAAGGATGATAACTTATCTGAAAGCACTAGAAATGCTACAAGCTAGAAACATTAGTACTTTGAGTTACAGAATTGACACCAAGCTATAATCAATTAAGAATAATTATTATAGATCTGATGCTTTTTAAAAACCAAACATTCATTTAGAATTTGAACGTATGATTTTCACTGACTATTGAATCTGTCTGCTTTGCTTCTTTCAGTTCACCATCCACTGCGCAAGCATTATGATTATACTGATGTTTGGTACAGGTATAAAAGGAGTTTCGAAAACCCCTAGGCTGATTTACACAAAAGTTTAGAAAATGTGCTCAACAGTGAAACTTTCTTCCATATTCTGGAAAACGGGTTCCATTTTGGAATAGCCAAGCCATCTCCACTTGGGCCACACTGCCTTGCACAAAAGAAGTGCTTCATAAATATTTACAGTGACAAGACCCAAAATGTTGAACCCATGAGCCCTAAACAACTTTTATCTTAAAAATCTAGTGTAAAATGGGTTAACTTGGGAGGGCTGCCTTCCTGAGGAGCGCTAAACTAAGGAGAAACCTCAAATCACTCTGTATTTGACCCAAACACCTCATATGGCTTCCCAGTGTACTCTAGGGCACTTGCTTCTCAAATCTTCAACAAGCAAAGGAGTCACTTGGGATTCCTGCCTAGTGTAGGTTCTGATGCTGCAGGTCTGGGGTAGGGCTATGATTGTGCTTTTTGACAAGCTCCCAGTTGATGCTGATTCTTATGGTCTCCTAGTTTGCAGACCCTGCATTTTGAGTAGCAAGGCTGCAGAAAATAGGTGGCCTAGGCTGAATGCGGGGCACCCTGTTCCACGGCCAAGCCAGCTCGCTGGGATTCACCCCACCTCTGGATAGCTCTTCCCCATCTGTTATTTTCTTTTCACATGTAGAAAAAACCCTGCTCCATGGATCTGAGGGTGTGGCACATGGGACTTTCTGTAGCAAGCTCCGAGTTAGACCCCTGCAGTGGTGGCATCCACTTGCAGTCTTAGCTACTACGACGGGAACATTTACAGGACAAGACTCACCTCAATGAACAGGTATGTTTGACAACAAAGTCTTCAACATTTATGATTCATTTCCACTGCTGTTACCTCATTAAGGGACTCGTTATTGGTTGTTACATACACGTGAAGAGTCAAAAATGGCTCAAGGCAGACAATGCTGTAGAGAATCAAGAGCCCTTGGAGGCGCAGTGTTTCTTCACCGGGACTATCCAGTCCCAGAGGAGAAAGAAGAGAAAGCTCATGTACCAGTTGAGACGGGTTGCAGAGTGAAGAGAAAGCTCATGTACCAGTTGAGACGGGTTGCAGAGTGAACCACGGTATCTTCAACTTTTCAAAATGGAAGACATTGAACATCACATTGGCAACGTGATCTGTTAGAATACGATGATAACTGGCTGGGCGTGGTGGCTCACACCTGCAATCCCAGCACTTTGGGAGGCTGAAGCGGGAGGGATCGCTTGAGGTCAGAAGTTCAAGACCGGCCTGGGCAACATAGTGAAACCCTGTCTGTACTGAAAATACAAATATTAGCAGGGCGTGGTGTTGGGCGCCTGTGGGCCCAGCTACTCAGGAGGCTCAGGCATGAGAATTGCTTGAACCCAGGAGGCAGAGGTTGCAGTGAGCCAAGATCGTGCCACTGCACTCCAGCCTGGGTGACAGCGTGAGACTCCCTCTCAAAAAAGAAAAAAAAAACAATGAAGATAATTAAGCGTTACAGGCTTTTATTGGACTGTGCGGGTGCATGTGCTCATGCGCAGGCGCACGCCCACAAATTAAACCCGAGCGGGCAAGGCGCGGTGGCGTACACTCATAATTCCAGGGCTTTCAGAAGCTGGGGCTAGTGGATTGCCTCTAGAGCTCAAACCAGCCTGGGCAACATGGTGAAACCCTGTCTCTGCCAAAAAATACAAAAAGTAGCCTGCTGTGGTTGCGCGCGCCTGTAGTCCCGGCTACCATCAGCCCTCCAGGTTCCTTATGCAGTTCAGAGACATGTGTTTGGAGGTTAGAAAGGCACTGACACCTGGTTTCAGGTGAATTTGAAAGGGAGCTATTCTGAGAGTCTTCATCTCACAGGAGCTTCTTTCAGTGTGGCCAGGGCCCTCTAGGCTCTCACTGTCCTTTCCTCCATCTCCTCCCAGCCTCCCTGCACTTGCTGTCCTCTAGCCACTCCTTGCCATTTCTCCTGGCAAGCATGCTCCTTGCCATTTCTCCTGGAAGGCATGCTCCTGCCTCAGGGCCTTTGCTCTTACTGTCTTGCCCCACAAATAGCCCTGTTGCTCACTCCCTCATATCCTCTGGTCTCTGCTCAGATGCTTCCCTATCAGAGAGACTCACCTGACACAGCCACTCTCCCCCTTCCTTTGCTTTCAGAGCAGGGGCCCCTCCTGGCATCCTGCACATTTTAGCATTTGTTTCCTGTCCCTCCTCACTGGAATGCAAGCTGCAGGGGAACTGTATCCCTAGCGCCTGGTAAGTGCTCAGTGACCACTTTTTCAAGGACATTTCCGTAATATTAAAATGTATTCTGAAAGAGAACAGCAGTGACTTTTCCTGTAATCTGCACTGGCCACGGGCTGCATGAGCATGTGCCTCTACGTGTGTAACTGAGTCTCTCTGTGCCTCACTTTCCTCATCTGGTAGATGGGAATTACAATAGTATCATCTCCACAAAGTTACGGAAATTAAATCACAGGTGGGGATTGTGCCTGGCAGGCAGCAAACACTTGGTGAGTGTTAGCTATGTGATATTAATTATTATTTTGCTGTGGAGATGGGTGGGGACCATGAAAAAACGCAAAGCTTCAGAAGTAGACAACAACCCTCTCCCTTGGGGGGGTCACACCTAATGTGTCACAAGATGGGCTTTGGACCTTCCAGATCTGAGCCACATTTGGGAGGGTCCCCTGAGGAGAAGCTAGGCACTCCTGCTCGGCATGATTGGCAAGGTTCTTATGCCAGTGCTAGTGCCCAGAAGGTGCAGGCAGTTCCAGCCATTGCCACACATGGTGTCTAGATGACTGACCTGTCAGAGCAGTGTCTGGGGCACCAGGAGTTGCAAGAGAACCAGCTTTTAAAAACAGCATTGACGATAAAATAGCAAGTAAAGACTAAAGTCTTCAGAACCCTTGTCTCAGAAGATTCTAGGCTAGATCCGAAGGTTCTGAAATAATGACTCAAGATTTGTCTTGCTTTAACTCATCCTGTTTCCACTTTCTTTACCAACTAGAAATGCTTTACCATGCAAGTACTTTTCGCTACTGTCTAAACTGATGCAGGTAACTACTATATCCTGAAACAATCAGTCACATGTGTATTACTTTAAAATAAAAGCAAAGAATCCTTTCTTATTTTTGTAATCAATAAAATTCATACGTGTCTGACCAGATTCCCCTTGAGAATTGCTCTCAGAACTACTGTCCTGTCCTAAAGGAAAACATAGGACAGGAAATGCACACACTGAAAAAAAGGATAAAAGGATCATTTACAAATCAGATGTTTTTTGTAAAACAGATCCAAACTCTCCAGATTTCTTTACCTCATCAATTTTCCTTGAGTCCACAACTAGCCTATTTAACATCAAAAGAGTCTGTTCTTCTTTGGAAATGTGTAAGAGACTTAAATTGTATGAATTTGAGCTCAAATCAAGTCTGGCCTTAATATTTATGTATGTATGTATCTATGTATGTATGAGACGGAGTCTCCCTCTGTCACCCAGGCTGGAGTGCAGTGGCCCGATCTTGGCTCACTGCAACCTCCACCTCCTGGGTTCAAGAGATTCTCTTGCCTCAGCTTCCCTAAGTAGCTGGGACTACAGGTGGATGCCACCACGCCCAGCTAATTTTTTTTGTATTTTTAGTAGAGACAAGGTTTCACCATGTTGACCAGGCTGGTCTCAAGACTCTTGACCTCAGGTGATCTGCCCACCTTGGCCTCCCAAAGTGCTGGGATTACAGGCATGAGCCACCATGCCTGGCCTTTAATACTGATTTCATTTGGTGCCACCCAAGTCCTACCCAGCCTTGACTTGGCTCTACTCCACCAGTCTTAGCCCTGTGCCTGCCCATCTAGAAGGTTCACATGCATAAGTTCAATGAACAACAGTGCAGAGAGCTGCAGCAGGAATGCCATTTCTCCATTGCCCTACTTCCTCCTTTCTATTACCCCGTCCCCAACCACCCTGGGACCTACGGTCCACTCCCAGCCTCCTTTCCACCCTGAGAGCCCAGAGAGGGCATCTGACCTACTCCCCAATCTGTAAGTAGGACCTCCACCTCCAGAAGCACTCCAGATTTCTCCTAGCCAACTTCACAGATGCATCCCTGGTATCCTGCTGCCCAGTACAAGTTCATGGCCTTACTCCCACACCTCCCAGTTTCACTGATGTGACCTCGTTCTCAACTCAGGCTCAGGATTAAGTGAGGAAATATAAGGAAGATATTAGCACTATTCTCAAATCTTTCCCTCCCTCCATATAACTATAGACAACCAGAACCAAGGTTGGCAGAAGATACGTGGAAGAAAAAAAGATTTGCGAATAATGTTGAGAACAAGAATATTTGCAGCTAATAGTGGCTTTTAAAAAAGAGATGGGAGGGCTGGGCGCAGTGGCTCACGCCTGTAATCCCAGCACTTTGGGAGGCCGAGGTGGGCAGATCACCTGACATCAGGAGCTCAGGACCAGCCTGATCAACATGGCGAAACCCCGTCTCTACTAAAAATACAAAAATTAGCTGGGCATGGTGGCGCACAACTGTAACCCCAGCCACTTGGGAGGCTGAGGCAGAGAATCGCTTGAAGGTGGAGGCTGCAGTAAGCCAAGACTGTACCACTGCACTCCAGCGTGAGAGACAGAGTGAAACTCCATCTCAAAAAAAAAAAAAAAAAAAAAAAAAAGAAAAGAAAAAAGAGAGAGATAGGGTCTCACTATGTTGCCCAGGCTGGACTTCAACACCTGGGCTCAAGCAATCTTCCTTCCTCAGCATCCCAAGTAACTGGGAATATTGGCAGAAACCACTCCATAAGGGTATAGCAGATTTTTTTTTGATTGCCCACTATGTGCTAGGCACTGATTATACATTTATCCTTTTACATATATTTACTGGTTTACATATAAGTAATTTCACATGTATTTGTATGTATGTATATAGATGTATAGATATACACACGTCACATTATCTCAATAATGTCAGTTTGGCTCACCTAACCAGCTGAAGGTTTTAAGAACAAAAACTGAGGTTTCCAAAACAAGGAATTCTGCTTTAAGACATCGGCATCAAGTTTTGAGACATGCCAGCCCCACCCAATCACACAGACTAATTCTTTGAAATGGATCTTTCATACATATTACATATCTCTCACTGGATCTGTTTCTTTGGAGAACCCGGATAGACACAGGGTACAATTAGATGGGCAAGGCTAGGTAGGCATGGGCAGGAAGTTAACCTAAGCTGTAGAAAGCCACTTTTGTTTGTTTTTCAAGGCAAGGTATCTCTCTGTTCCCCAGGCTGGAGTGCGGTGGCCTAATCAGGTCACTGCTGCCTTAAACTCTTGGGCTCAAGAAATTCTCCTGCCTCAGCCTTCTGAGTAGTTAAGACTACCAGGGCGGCTGGGTGCGGTGGCTCACACCTGTAATCCCAGCATTTTGGGAGGCCGAGGCAGGTGGATTACCTGAGGTCAGAAGTTCGAGACCCACCTAGCCAACATGGTGAAACCCCATCTCTACTAAAAATACAAAAATTAGCCAGGTGTGGTGGCAGACACCTGTAATCCCAGCTACTCGGGAGGCTGAGCCCAGGAGAAGGAGGTTGCAGTGAGCCGAGATTAAAAAAAAAAAAAAAAAAAAAAAAAGACTATCATGGCTGCCTAATTTGTGTAATTTGACCCTTTGTAGACACTGGGTCTCACTATGTTGCCCAGGCTGCTCTTTAACTGCTGGCCTCAAGTGATCCTCCTGCCTTGGCCTCCCAGATACAGGTGTAAGTCTCTGCTCCTGGCCTTAAGGCTAATAAGCCAGCTGGGTAAAAGCAAGTGCACAGTAGTAGACAGAAAAGGCTAGGTGGATAAGACCAGGGAGATGACGCAGGGAGAGTAAAGCCATGGAGATTAAGCCAACTAGACTGAGGCTGGCGTAAGTCCACTGGGTTAAAATTAGATGGCTGAGGCCACAGGGATACGGGTAGAAAATTAAGGGCAACTGGGTAAGGCCGTAAGATTATGACCAGGTGAGTAATGCCAGGAGGTTAACAAGACCAGGTGGCTTAGCCCAGGAAAGTAAGGCCAGGGAGAGGCTAGGGGCGTAGGGAAAGGGGACAAGACCAAAGAGTTATAGCCAGATTGGTAGACAAGGTGGGTAAGGCCATGAGGTTAAGACCAGCTGAGTAACACTAGGTAATTCACATCTGGTGAGTAAGGACAAGAGATTAGGGTCAGGTGTGCAAATCCAGGAGGCTAAGGCAGAGGGCACAGGCCATGAGATTAATGCTAGGCATCCAAGGCCAGGTTGTAAAGGTCTGGAGGTGGGCCAGTTGGGTTAAGGGTAAGAAGAGAAGGCAAAGGAGCTAAGGCCAAGTGGGTACGACCAAGCAGGTATGGGCAGGTGGGTAAGGCCAGTTAGTTAAGGCCAGGAAAGTAAGGCTGCTGGATGGGTAAGGATAGGGGAATGCCAGAGGCCTACATCAAGAATGATAAATACCGTGGGTTAAGGGCTACGGGGGATGGCCAGGGCGGCAGCACATGACATTACAGCCATGTAGTTATGGGCAGGGAGATGAATCCAGGTGGGTAAGACTAGAATGTTATGGCTAGGCATGAAGGCCGGTGGCTAAGGCATGACAGGTTAGACTACTTGGGAAATCTAAGAGGGTGATCCTTATTTGTACAGGCATGATATCAAGGCCAGTAGCAACCGATCAAGTAGGTAAGGCTGGTGGGGTTAGGGAACGCCAGGGGCATAAAGTAAGTTGGGTAATGCAAGATGGGTAAGGCCAAGATGGGTAAGGCTACAGAGTATGAACATGAGATTAAAGCAAGGTGAGTATGGGCTCATAGATAAAGCCTGGTTGGTAACACCAGGTAGTCAAGCCACATATGTAAGGCCGTGTGGGTAAGCCAGGTGTGTAAAACCAGAATTTAAATCCAGGTGCATAAAGGTAACAAATTAACACCAGCTGGCTAAGGCCAGCAGGATAAGGCCAGAAAATTAAGACGAGATGGGTAAGTCAACTGACAAAAGCCAATAGGCTAATACCAAGTGGGTGAGACAGTTAAGGTATGGAGGTTAAAATGTCAAACTAAGTCCAGTAGCCCACATCCAGATAATAATGTCCAAGGGGTAACCCTAGGGGCTAATGCTAAAGGGTCAGGACGGGACCACAAGGCTAGGAGATTGAGCTCAAGTGGGTAAGCCAAGTGGGCAGGCCAGAGGTATAAGCAATGTGTGGAAGGCCGGTAGATTAAAAATAGGTCAGTATGGCCAGGAGGTTAATAAGGCAAGGTGCATAAGTTCAGTTAAGTAAGGCAGAGGGTAGGTACAGGGAGAAATGCTGTCAGGGTGAGGCCATGAGGGTAAGGCCAGGAAGACATGGCCAGGGGTTCAGGCCATGAGGTTACTACCACATGGGAAGGCCAGGGACATAAGGACAGGTGGGTTGTGACAGAAAATTAAGCCTAGGTGGGTAAGGCCAGGTGTGTTAGCTAGGTATGTAAGCAAAGTGGGTGAGGCCAGAAGATTAGGGTAAGGCCAGTTGGATAGGTCCAAACAAATAAAGTCGGGGGGAAGACCTGTGGGTTAAGGCTAGAAGTGTTAAGGCCAGTGACAAAATACCAGTATGTATGTCAACAAGACTAAGCCCAGGTGGATAAAGCCAGGTAGGTAAGGCCAGGTGGGTAAGATTGGGTGGTTAAGGCCAGCAGATTAAGGTGAGGGAGCTCATAAGTCCAGGCATAGAGAACTCAGTGGGTAAAGCCAGAAGCTTAGGGCTAGGTAGGTACGGGGTTGGGGTAAAGAGTAGGAAAGTCAGCCGAGCGCGGTGGCTCACGCCTGTAATCCCAGCACTTTGGCAGGCCGAGGCGGGCAGGTCACCTGAGGTCGGGAGTTGAGGACCAGCCTGACCAACTCCATCTCTACTAAAAATACAAAATTAGCTGGGCGTGGTGGCGCATGCCTGTAATCCCAGCTACTAGGGAGGCTGAGGGAGGAGAATCACTTGAAACCAGGAGGTGGAAGTTGTGGTGAGCTGAGATCGTGCCATTGTACTCTAGCCTGGGCAACAAGAGTGAAACTCCATCTCACGAAAAAAAAAAAAAAAAAAGAGAGAGTAGGAAAGTAAGGCAGAAGGTGGTGGTGGGGGATCCAGGGATGTAGTCAGGGGCAGGGGCATAAGGCCTGATACATGAGAACAAGAGGTTATGGGCAGATGGCTAAGCCCATTTACTTAAGGCAAGGAAGTTGAGACCAAGGTGGATAAGGCCATAAAATCAATAAGGGCAAGTTGGCTAACTCAGGAGGTAAAGTCCAGGTTGGTAAATCCAGGTGGACATATCCACGTAGGTGAGACAAAAAAGGTAAAGCCATGAAGCTGAGGCCCTGGGGTTTAACGCAGTATAAAGTCACAGGGGTAGACCATTACATTAAGGACAGATGGATAAAACCAGGTTAGGCCAGGACATTAGTAATGTGTGAGGCCAGGAGGTTGATGAAGCCAATATTGAAGGCCAGGTGGTAAAAACCATGAAGACAGTATCTGATGAGTAAGGCCTGGAGATTGTCAAGGCAGAAACATAAAGACCCAGTGCTAAAGCCAGAGTTCAATGCAAGGATATTAACATCAAAAGGTTAATGCAGGAAGCAAGCCCGGTTCTCTAATGCTAGCTATGTGACGCTAGGTAGCTAGCACTAGGTGTGTACATCTTCGTGGGGAAGGCTAGGAGGTTACATCCAGGACATTAATGGAAAGATGGAAAGGCCAGTTTTATAAATCCAGGTAAGTAGGGACAGGTGCATAAAGACAGGAGTATAAAAATAGATGGGTAAGGCGAAGGACGTAAGGCCAGGGGGTTAAGGACTAGTAGCTAAGGCCATGTAGATAAGGCCATGTGGTAAGAATGATTGGTAAAAGCCAGTAAACTAAGGCCAGGGGTAAGTCTAGAGGATAATGATACCAGCTTGAGGCCAGTAGCACTAAAATAGAAAAGACCAGAAAGTGAGATGAATTATGAATGGTAACTGGAAGGTTTTGAAGGTAAGATCAGTTGGGTACTACTGGTTGGTTAAGACATGACCTTAACCACCAGTGGGGTATGGACAGGTGGGTAAGGCAGGTGCATAAGATCAGGGGATTCATACTTAATGCAAAAGGCCAGGAGGTTTTTAAGGCAGGTGGTTAACTATAAGTTGGCAAAACCATGAGGTAAAGACTGGGTCAGGAAGCCAAGTGATTGAAAAGCCTGGGTGTGTAATGCCAGTAAGTTAAGGCCTCCCTAAATGTAGGTAGGTAGATAACTCCACCTGGGTAATAGTTAGAGGTTAAAGTTAGGTAGATTAGTTCAGGAGGTTAAGGCCATGTGAGTTAGAACAAAAAGTTAAGGCCAAGTTAGTAAACTATATTGGTCATCTAGGTGGGTAAGGCCATAAAGTTAATGCCAGGTGAGTAAGTCCAGGTGGCTAATGAGGGGGTGTCTAAGTTTGGAGGTGG
>NW_016808133.1:413275-418751 GCF_001698545.2 Rhinopithecus bieti
ACTCCGTCTCAAAAAAAAAAAAAAAAAGAAAAATAAGACTGGGGGCTAAGCCCTGGTAAATAAAACTAGAAGGTTAAAGACAGTTGTGTAAACTAAGCATGAAACCCATGATGAGTAAGACTAGGTGGGAAAACTACGCAGGTAATCCAGGTTGCTGAGACTATGAGGTTAAGGCCCATAGGTTTAGGCCAGGTGTGGAAAGCTAATGGGTTCTGGCGAGGGTGATAAAATGAAGTGGGTAAGGCCAGGGAGTAAAGAAAGGGTAGTAAGGCGCCATGGGCAAGACCAGGTAGGTCTTGACAGCAGACTGAAGCCAGCAAATGAAAACCAGGTGGGTAAGAACAGGTGGATAATGGCGAGAAGTTATGGCTGGGTAGATAAGGCCAAGACCATTAGTTAAGCCAGGAAATTAAGCCTGGGTCAGTAAGGCCAGGAGTTTCATAGGGCCACATGGATGAAAGTTGTTTAATAATGCCATGAGGTTAAGGTAATTAAGGCAATAAGGTTAATACAGTCTGGTGAGTAAGGCCAGACCGTTAAAACCAGGCACTTAAATTTAGCCAAAGAAAAGATTATTTGGGTAACTCCAGGCCAATAAATCAATGGAAAAATTCCCAGTAGGATTAATGCCAAGTTGCCAAGCCAGCTAAATAATGACAGGAAACTAATACTAGGTGGGCAAGACAGTGCGGGGAAGGCGAGGAGGGGAAGGCCAGCTGAATAAAACCATGTAGTCAACACCAGATGGGTATGAGGCCAGCAGATTACATCACGTTATGCTGGCTTAGGCCAGGCAGGTGAATATGGCAGGTGAGTCTGGCTGCCAGGTTGATAATGTCGGTTGCAGAAGGCCTACTGGGTGAGGCCAGTAGTTGAACAAGGCCAAGTGGGTAAGGCCAAGAAAATATAGCCATGTGGGAAGGCCAGTAGGTGAAGACCAGGAAAGTAGAGCCAGGGGCTGGGACAGCAGATAATGACACTAGGTTAAGACCAGTAGGGCTGGGACAGCTAAGTGAGACCAGAAGGTTGAGACTAATTGTGAAGGCCAATTGCTTAAGGCCAAGTAGGTAAGATCAGTTGGGTAACTCTGGTTGGTAAGGACCAGAGTTAAAGTCAGAAGGGTAAGGCCAGGTGGGTAAGCCAGGTGCATAAGGCCAGGGGGTTGATACTGAGTGAGTGAGGCCAGGAGGTTCATAAGGCAGGTGGGTAAATCTAAGTTGGCAAAACCGTAAGGTTAAGGCTGGGTCAGGAAGCCAAGCTATTTAAAAGGCCAGATGGGTAAGGCCAGTAAGTTAAGGCCTCCCTAAATACAACCAGGTGGCTGAATTTAAGTGGGTAAAGCTAAGAGTTTAAAGCTAGACACCTTACACCAGAAGGTTAAGGCCATGTGAGTGAGAATGGAACATTAAGGCCAGGTAGGAAGTCCGGGCAGGTAAGCTAAGTTGATAATCCTGGATGGTAAGGCCATGAGGTTAAGGCCAAATGGGCAAATCCAGATGGGTAATGCAAGGTGTCTAATACAGGGGGGGATATCTGAGGAGTAGGTAAAGGGCGATAAATCTAGGGGAGTGAACCTAGAGAGGTAAATCCAGGGGTTAAGTCCTGGTATATATAACTAGCAGGTTAAGAACAGTTGTTCAAACCAAGTATGAAGGCCACGTGGGTCATGTATGCTCAGTAAGACCAGGTGGGAAAACTAGTTCCTTACTCCAGGTTGTTAAGTACACAAGGAAGAGGCCAACAGGGTTAGCCCAGGAGGCTAAGAATACTGGGGTCTGGCCATTCCAGTAAAATGAGGTGGGTGAGGCCAGGGAGTATCGGCAGGGGAGTAAGGCCTCATCAGTAAGATCAGGTGGGTACTGACGGGCGATTGAGGACAGCAAATTAAATTGAGGACAGCCAGGTAGTTAAGAACAGGTGGATAAGGGCGGGAAGTTATGGCCAGGTGGGTAAGGATGGGTTTCTTAGGTCAGGAAATTAAGACTGGGTGAGCACGTTCATGAGTATTTAGTAAGGCCAGACGGATAAAGCCAGATTCATAATACTATGAGGATAAGATAAGGTGATTAAGGCAATGAGAGTAATAAGGTCTGGTGAGTACAACCAGGTTATTAAAACCAGGGGTTAAAACCCAGCTGAATAAGAAACCATTTGGTTAACACTAGGCCCATAAATCAACAGGGAAACCTCCAGGCCTTAGGAAGAAGCCCAAGTTGGTAAGCCAGGTAAATAACGACAGGAGGCTAATTTTGGTTGGAGAAGACAGTGAGGGGAAGGGAAGAAGTGATGGCCAGCTTAATATAGCTATCTGGTTAACACCTTATGGATATAAGGCCAGCAGATTAAGTCATGCTTGGTGAGGCCAGGCAGGTGACTAAGGCAGGTGAGCATGGCCATAAGTTTAATTAGCCCAGGTGGTTAAGGCCTAGTGAGTAAAGCCAGGAGGTCAATAAGACCAAGTGGTTAAGGCCATGTGGTAAGGCCAATAGGTGAAAGCAAGGAAAGTACAGCCAGGGGTAGCCAGAGGATACTAGNTGGTTGTTAGGGTCATGAGGTTAAGGCCCATAGGTTTAGGCCAGGTGAGAAAACCTAATGGGGCATGGCCAGGGCTGTAAAATAAGGTAGGCAAGGCCAGGGAGTAACGGCAGTGGAGTAAGGCCTCATGGGCAAAATCATGTGGGTCTTGACCAGCGATTGAGGCCAGCAAATTGAAGCTAGATGGGTAAGAACAGGTGGATAATGGTGAGCAGGAAATTTTGGCCAGGTGTATAGGGGCAGAACTTTTAGGCCATGAAATTAAGACTCAGTGAGTATGGCCGGATGGTTAATAAAGCCAGATAGATAATGCCAGGGTTCGTAATACCACAAGGATAAGATGACGTGATGAAGCCAATGAGCTTAATAAGTTCTGCTGAGTGCAGTCGGGTTGTTAAAACCAAGTGTTTAGGCCAGATGTGGTGGCTCATGCCTGTAATCCCAGCACTTTGGGAGGCTGAGGTGGGTGGATCACGTGAGGTCAGGAGTTCGAGACAAGCCTGACCAACATGAAGAAACTCCGTCTCTACTAAAAATACAAAGTTAGCCGGGCGCGGTGGCACATGCCTGTAAATCCCAGCTACTCAGGAGGCTGATGCAGGAGAATCACTTGAACCTGGGAGGCAGAGGTTGTGGGGAGGCAGAGGTTGTGGGGAGCCAAGATCGTGCCATTGCACTCCAGCCTAGGCAACAAGAGCGAAACTCCATCTCAAAACAAAAAACAACAAAAAAAAAAAACAAAAAAAATCAAATGTTTAAATCCAGCTGAATAAAAGACTATTCCCACACTGGGAAATCAACAGAAGAAACACGCTATAGGATTAAGGGCAAGTCGCCAAGTCAGACAAATGATGAGCCAAGGCCAATGCTAGGTAGGTAAGACAGTGCAGGGAAGGTGAGGAGGTGAAGGCCAGCTGAATGAAACCAGTTGGTCAATACTAGAAGGTTATAAGTCCAGCAGATTAACCCATGCTGGCTGAGGCCAAGCAGCTGAAGAGCGCAGGTGAGTATGGCCCTAAGGTTAATAAGGTCAGGTGGGGAAGGCCTACTGCGTAAGGCCAGGTAAATAAGGCCATGTGGGAATGCCACTGGGTGAAGGCCAGGAAAGGAAAACCAGGGGTTGGGACAGAGGATATGACACCAGGTTAAGGCCAGTAGAGCTGGGACAGTTTAAGAAGGAAGAATCGAACATTGAGATTAATTGTTAAGGCAAATTAATGGGTAAGGTAAGGCTTAGGTAAGTGGGTAAGGCTGAGGAGGTAAGATCAATTGGGTGATTCAGGTTGGCAAGGACAGGACATTAATGCCAGTAGGGTAAGGTCAGGTGGGTATGCTAGGTGCATAAGGCCAGGAGGTTCGTAAGACAGGTGGGTAAATCTAAGTTAGCAAAACCATGAGGTTAAGTTTGGTTAGGAAGTTAAGCAATTGAAAAGGCTGGGTGGCTAAAGCCAGTAAGTTAAGGCCTCCCTGAATAGAGATAGGTGGCTAACTCCACCTGGATAATGCTAAGAAGTTGAAGCTAGGCAGATTAGGCCAGGAGGTTAAGGCCATGTGAGTAAAACCAAAAGCTTAAAGCAAGGTGGGAAGGCCAGGTTGGTAAGGCCATGAGGTTAAGGCCAGGTGAGTAATGCAAGGTGTCAAAATCTGGGGATGGGGTCATGCAGTTGGGGGTAAATCTAGGGAGTCAAAGCAGGGGGATGATAAGACCAGGGAAGTAAACCTAGGGAGGTAAATCCAGGGGGTTAAGTCCTGGTAGGTAAAACCAGAACGTTAAGGACAGTTGTGTTAACCAAGTGTGGAGCCCATGTAGGTCACGTATGGTTGGTAAGACTAGGTGAGAAAACTATGTGGCTAGTCCAAGTTGTTAGGGCCATGAGGTTAAGACCCATAGGGTTAGGCCAGGTGGGGAAGGCCAGGGATGTAAAATATGGTGGATAAAGCAAGGGAGTAAGTAAGGCAGCTGAGTATGGCCTCATGGGCAAGATCACATGGGGTGGGTCTTGACCAGAGATTGAGGCCAGGAAATTAAAGCCAGGTGGGTAAGAACAGGTGGATGATAGTGAGTGGGAAGTTATGGCCAGGCGGGTAAGGGAAGGACTTTTTGGCTAGGAAATTAAGACTTGGTGAGTATGGCCAGGAGGTTAATAAAGACAGATAATGCCAGGTTCGTAAGACCACGAGGATAAGATAAAATGATGAAGGCAATGAGCTTAGTAAGTTCTGCTGAGCGCAGTCAGGTTGTTAAAACCAGGTGTTTAAAAGCAGCCAAATAAAAACACTTTTTTTTGGGCTGGGAAATCAATGAGGGAAACACCCAGTAGGATTAAGGGCAATTCTCCTAGCCAGACAAATGATGACCTAAGGCTAACGCTAGGTCGGTAAGACAGTGCGGGGAAGGCGAGGAGGTGAAAGCCAGCTGAATAAAACCAGGTGGTCAACACCAGAAACGTATGAGGCCAACAGATCAAGTCATACTGGTTGAGGCCAAGAGGGAAAAGAGGGCAGGTGAGTATGGCCCTAATGTTAATAAGGTCGGGTGGGGAAGGCCTAGTGGGTAAGGCCAGATAAATAAGGCCACATGGGAAGGTCAATAGGTGAAGTCTGGGAAAGTAAGGCCAAGGGTCAGGACTAGGCATAATGCCACCAGGTTAAGGCCAGTAGGGCTGGGAGATGTCAGTAAGACCAGAAGTTGGGACTAATTGTGAAGGCCAAATGGGTAAGGTTGGGTAGATAAAATCAGTTGGGTGATTCGGGTTGGTAAGGACATGAGGTTAAGGCCAATAGGGTAAAGCTAGGTGGGTAAGCCAGGTGCATAAGGTCAGCAGATTAATGCTCAATGAGTAAGTTCAGGAGGTTAATAAGGCCAGTGGGTAAATTTATTTTGGCAAAACCATGAGGTTAACACCGGGTCAGGAAGCCAAGTGACTGAAAAGCCAGGTGG
>NW_016808133.1:419153-434103 GCF_001698545.2 Rhinopithecus bieti
ACTCCGTCTCAAAAAAAAAAAAAAAAAGAAAAATAAGACTGGGGGCTAAGCCCTGGTAAATAAAACTAGAAGGTTAAAGACAGTTGTGTAAACTAAGCATGAAACCCATGATGAGTAAGACTAGGTGGGAAAACTACGCAGGTAATCCAGGTTGCTGAGACTATGAGGTTAAGGCCCATAGGTTTAGGCCAGGTGTGGAAAGCTAATGGGTTCTGGCGAGGGTGATAAAATGAAGTGGGTAAGGCCAGGGAGTAAAGAAAGGGTAGTAAGGCGCCATGGGCAAGACCAGGTAGGTCTTGACAGCAGACTGAAGCCAGCAAATGAAAACCAGGTGGGTAAGAACAGGTGGATAATGGCGAGAAGTTATGGCTGGGTAGATAAGGCCAAGACCATTAGTTAAGCCAGGAAATTAAGCCTGGGTCAGTAAGGCCAGGAGTTTCATAGGGCCACATGGATGAAAGTTGTTTAATAATGCCATGAGGTTAAGGTAATTAAGGCAATAAGGTTAATACAGTCTGGTGAGTAAGGCCAGACCGTTAAAACCAGGCACTTAAATTTAGCCAAAGAAAAGATTATTTGGGTAACTCCAGGCCAATAAATCAATGGAAAAATTCCCAGTAGGATTAATGCCAAGTTGCCAAGCCAGCTAAATAAT
Source organism: Rhinopithecus bieti (assembly GCF_001698545.2). Lineage (NCBI taxonomy): Eukaryota > Metazoa > Chordata > Mammalia > Primates > Cercopithecidae > Rhinopithecus > Rhinopithecus bieti. The sequence continues at coordinate 419,809 of NW_016808133.1, forward strand.
GACAGGAAACTAATACTAGGTGGGCAAGACAGTGCGGGGAAGGCGAGGAGGGGAAGGCCAGCTGAATAAAACCATGTAGTCAACACCAGATGGGTATGAGGCCAGCAGATTACATCACGTTATGCTGGCTTAGGCCAGGCAGGTGAATATGGCAGGTGAGTCTGGCTGCCAGGTTGATAATGTCGGTTGCAGAAGGCCTACTGGGTGAGGCCAGTAGTTGAACAAGGCCAAGTGGGTAAGGCCAAGAAAATATAGCCATGTGGGAAGGCCAGTAGGTGAAGACCAGGAAAGTAGAGCCAGGGGCTGGGACAGCAGATAATGACACTAGGTTAAGACCAGTAGGGCTGGGACAGCTAAGTGAGACCAGAAGGTTGAGACTAATTGTGAAGGCCAATTGCTTAAGGCCAAGTAGGTAAGATCAGTTGGGTAACTCTGGTTGGTAAGGACCAGAGTTAAAGTCAGAAGGGTAAGGCCAGGTGGGTAAGCCAGGTGCATAAGGCCAGGGGGTTGATACTGAGTGAGTGAGGCCAGGAGGTTCATAAGGCAGGTGGGTAAATCTAAGTTGGCAAAACCGTAAGGTTAAGGCTGGGTCAGGAAGCCAAGCTATTTAAAAGGCCAGATGGGTAAGGCCAGTAAGTTAAGGCCTCCCTAAATACAACCAGGTGGCTGAATTTAAGTGGGTAAAGCTAAGAGTTTAAAGCTAGACACCTTACACCAGAAGGTTAAGGCCATGTGAGTGAGAATGGAACATTAAGGCCAGGTAGGAAGTCCGGGCAGGTAAGCTAAGTTGATAATCCTGGATGGTAAGGCCATGAGGTTAAGGCCAAATGGGCAAATCCAGATGGGTAATGCAAGGTGTCTAATACAGGGGGGGATATCTGAGGAGTAGGTAAAGGGCGATAAATCTAGGGGAGTGAACCTAGAGAGGTAAATCCAGGGGGTTAAGTCCTGGTATATATAACTAGCAGGTTAAGAACAGTTGTTCAAACCAAGTATGAAGGCCACGTGGGTCATGTATGCTCAGTAAGACCAGGTGGGAAAACTAGTTCCTTACTCCAGGTTGTTAAGTACACAAGGAAGAGGCCAACAGGGTTAGCCCAGGAGGCTAAGAATACTGGGGTCTGGCCATTCCAGTAAAATGAGGTGGGTGAGGCCAGGGAGTATCGGCAGGGGAGTAAGGCCTCATCAGTAAGATCAGGTGGGTACTGACGGGCGATTGAGGACAGCAAATTAAATTGAGGACAGCCAGGTAGTTAAGAACAGGTGGATAAGGGCGGGAAGTTATGGCCAGGTGGGTAAGGATGGGTTTCTTAGGTCAGGAAATTAAGACTGGGTGAGCACGTTCATGAGTATTTAGTAAGGCCAGACGGATAAAGCCAGATTCATAATACTATGAGGATAAGATAAGGTGATTAAGGCAATGAGAGTAATAAGGTCTGGTGAGTACAACCAGGTTATTAAAACCAGGGGTTAAAACCCAGCTGAATAAGAAACCATTTGGTTAACACTAGGCCCATAAATCAACAGGGAAACCTCCAGGCCTTAGGAAGAAGCCCAAGTTGGTAAGCCAGGTAAATAACGACAGGAGGCTAATTTTTGGTTGGAGAAGACAGTGAGGGGAAGGGAAGAAGTGATGGCCAGCTTAATATAGCTATCTGGTTAACACCTTATGGATATAAGGCCAGCAGATTAAGTCATGCTTGGTGAGGCCAGGCAGGTGACTAAGGCAGGTGAGCATGGCCATAAGTTTAATTAGCCCAGGTGGTTAAGGCCTAGTGAGTAAAGCCAGGAGGTCAATAAGACCAAGTGGTTAAGGCCATGTGGTAAGGCCAATAGGTGAAAGCAAGGAAAGTACAGCCAGGGGTAGCCAGAGGATACTAGATAATGACACGATGTTAAACCACGTAGGGCTAGGACAGGTGAGTAAGATCAGAAGGTTGAGACTAATTATGAAGACCAACTAGGTCAGGGTGGGTTGGCAAGACCAGCTGGCTAATTCTGGTAGGCAAAGCCATGACATTAACACCAGTAGGGTAAGGCCAGATGGGTAAGCCAAGTGCGTGAGGCCTGGGGATTAACACTGAGTCAGTAAGACCAGGAGGTTAACAAGGCAGGTGGGTAAATCTAGGTTAAGACCAAGTCCAGAAGCCAAGGAATTTAAAAGGCCAGGTGGATTAGGCCAGCAGTTTAAGGCCTACTGGATAAAGCTAGGTGGTAACTCCAATTATGTAATGCTAAGTTACGTAATTGTAATGCTAACTTAACTCCAATTAAGTAAAGCTAGGTAGTTCAGGCAAGGGGACGAAGGCCGTGTGACTAAGAATGGAAGTTTAACACTAGGTGGCAAGTCCAGGTAGAAAATCTAAGTTGGTAATCCAGGTTGGTAAGGCCGTGAGATTAGGACAAGTTGGGTAAGTACAAATGGGTAATGCAAGGTGTCTCAGTCACAGGAGGATAGCAGGGGAAATCTAGGGAATAAGGGCAGGGCTAAGTTTAGGGGAATACACCTAGAAACATAAATCCAGGGGCCTATGCCAAGGGGGTGAGACCAGGTATATAAAACCAGAAAGTTAAGGACCACTGTGTAATCCAATTGTGAAGGCCATGTGGGTTACCTATGGTCGGTAAGATCAGATGGTAACACTAGGTGGCTACTCCAGGTTTTTAAGGCCATGCGGTTAATGCAAATAGGGTTAGGCCAGGTGAGGAAGGCTAATAGGTTCTGGCCAGGGAGGTAAAATGATGTGAGTAAGGCCAGGTATGTCAGACCAGAAAATTAAGATTGAGTGAGTCAGGTTAGGTGTTTCTTTAGTAAGTCCAGATGGATTAGGCCAGATTGGTAATACCATGAGGATAAGGTGATTGAGACAGTAAGGTTAATATGATCTGGTGAGGAAGGGCAGGTTTGAAAACACGTTGTTTAAATCCAGATGAACAAAAAAACTGTTAACACTAGGCTGGTAAATCAATAAGGAAACCCCTAGAAGGATTAAGGCCAAGTCTGCAAGCTACCTCAATTATGATAGGAGGCTAATACCACACGGGTAAGACACTGAGGGTAAGGTGAGGAGCTGAAAGCCAGCTGGATAAAGCTAGGTAGTTAACATAAGATGAGTATAACACGAGCAAATTAAGTAATGCTTAGTGAGGCCAGGCAGGTGAATATGGGTATAAGCCTAGTAAGGCCAGGTGGCTAACACCTAGCAGGTAAATCCAGGAGGTTTAAATGGCCAAGTGCATAAAGTCAGCTGGATAAGGTCATGTGGTCAGGCCAAAAGGTGAAGGCCAGGAAAGTATGGCATGGGGCAACGACAGAAGATAATGCCACTAGATTAAGGCCAGTAGAGCCAGGACAGGTGACTAAGACCAGAAGGTTGAGACAAATTGTGAAGGTCAACAGAGTAACGGTGGGTAGGCAAGATCAGCTCAGTAATTCTGGTTGGTAAAACCACGAGGTTAATACCAATAGGGTCGGTTGTATAAGTCAAGTGCATAACGTCACAGGAGTAATATTGGATGAATAAGGCCAGGAGGTTAACGAGGCAGGTGGGTAGATCTAGGTTAAGATCAAGGTAATGTAAGACCACATCAGGAAGCCAAGGAATTTAAAAGTCCAGGTGATTAGCACTACCCAATTGGAGTTATCAACCCACTTTTAATCAGCAGGCCAGTGGCTTGAAGCCTACGGATTAAAGGTGAGTTGATAACTCCAACTGGGTAGTGCTAAGAGGTTAAAACTAAGCAGTTGAGGCCAGGAGGATGTCCATGTGAGTAAGAATGGAAGGATAAGGCCAGGTGTGAAGGCCAGGTTGGTAAAATCAGCTGGTAATCCAGGTTGGTAAAGTCATGAGTTTAAGGCCAGTTGGGCAACTCCAGATGGGTTAAGAAAGGTGTCTGTCTGGGGAGAGGAAATCTAGAGAATAATGGAAGGGGGATAAGTCCAGAGGAATCAACCTTGGGAGATAAATCCAGTGGGGTAAGGTGCGGGGATTAAGGCCTGTAGATAAAACCAGAAGGTTAAGGACATTTGGGTAACCAAGTATAAAGGCCATGTGGGTCATGTATGGTAAGACTAAGTGGGAAAACTAGGTGGCTAATCCAGGTTGTTAGGGCCACAAGGTTAAGGCCCATAGGGGAAGGCCAGGTGAGGAAGGGTAATGGGGTCTGCCCTGTGCAGTAAAATCAGGTGGGTAAGGCCACGGTGTAAGGCCTCATGGGTAAGATCAGTGGGATACTGACCAGAGAATGAGGCCAGCAAATTAAATAACTGGTTTATAACCAGTTATAACTGGTTAAATAACTGGGTAAGGCCAGGAGTTTCATAAGGCCAGGTAAAGTCAGATTAGTAATACTATGACGACAAGATCAGGTTATTAAGGCCATCAAGTTAATAACATCTGGTGAGTAAGTCCAGGTTGTTAAAACCGGAGTTTAAATCTAGCTGAATAAAAAATTACTTGGTTAATATACACCAGGCTGGCAAATCAATGGGGAAAATTCTGGGAGGATCAAGGCCAAGTGGGTAAGACAGCCAGTTGACAGAAGGCTAATTATACATGAGTGGGACACAGAGGGTACTGTTTGGAGGTGAAGTCTCACTGAGTCAAGGTAGGTGGTTAACACCAGATGGGTATAAGGCCAGAAGATTAAGTCATGCTAGGTGAGGCCAGGTGGGTGAGTGTGGTCATATGTTTAATAAGGCCACATGGGTAAGGCCTAGCGAGTTGGGCCAGAAGGTGAGTAACGCCAAGTGGTTAAGGCCAGGTAGGTAAGGCCAGGAAGTGCAGGCCAGCTCTATAAAGTTATGTGGTGAACATCAGGTGTGTAAGTTGAAGAGGTTAAGGTAAGTGGGTAACATTCTGTTTATAAGGACAGGAGATTAAAGCCAAAAGATTAAGGCCACATGAGTAAGGCCAGAGATTAAGGCCAGGAATCGATAGCTGTGTTAGACTAGAATGTTAAAGGACAGCTGTGAAGGCTCAGTGTATAAGGCTGGGAGGGTCAAACCAGATGGTTAAAATCAGGTGAATAGTATCAGCTGTTTGAGGCCAAGTGGGGATGTCTGAGAAGTTAAGGCCAGGTGGGCAATGCCAGAAAGTTAATGTCGGTGGGTATGTCCCCGAAGTTGAGTTTTTGGCCAGGTCTGAGCCATACCAGGGTTCCATATTCAATAACTGTAGTATCCCTCACTTATCTGCAGTTTTGCTTTTCATGGTTTCAGTTTCACATGCCTGAGTGTCTCCAAAAATATTCAATGGAAAATTCCAGAAGTAAACAATTCATAACTTTGAAATTGCAGGCAGTTCTGAGTAGCATAATGAAATCTTATACCATTCCTAGCTCTCCAGGTCTGTCCTGCCAGGGACAGCAATTACCCATTTGTCCAGCATTACTGGACAAAGATTGATGTGTTCGAGTAATCTTTATTTAGTTTAATAATGGCCCCGGGCCAGGCATGATGGCGTTAGTCTGTATTCCCAGCACTTTAGGAGGCCAAAATGAGCCTGGGATCACTTGGAACATAGGAGTTTGAGACCAGCCTGGGCAACATAGTGTGAGCCCATCTGTACAAAAAATTGTTTTTAAAAATTAGCCAGGCTGGGCATGGTGGCTCACACCTATAATCCCAGCACTAAGGGAGGCAGAGGTGGGCAGATCAAAAGGTCAGGAGTTAAGACCAGCCTGGCCAATATGGTGAAACCCCATCTCTACTAAAAAATACAAAAATCAGCTGGACGTGGTGCTGCGTGCCTATAGTCCCAGCTACTCAGGAGGCTGAGGCAGGAGAATTGCTTGAACCCGGGAGGCGGAGGTTGCGGTGAGCCGAGATCACGCCACTGCACTCCAACCTGGGCAACAGAGTGAGGCTCTGTCTCAAAAAAAAAAAAAAAAAAAAAAAATTGCCAGGCATGGTGGAGCATGCCTCTGGCCCCAGCTACCTTGAGGCTTAGGTGGGAATATTGCTTGAGCCTGGGAGATCAAGGCTGCAGTGAGCCATTATTAGGCCACTGCATTCCAGCCTGAGAGACAGAATGAGATCCTGCCTCATAAATAAATAAATAATGCCCCAAAGCAAATGAGTAGTGACCCTGGCGTATTTTCCTAATTGTTCTGCTTTACTCTTGTTGATCTGTCACTGTACTTAATTTCGTAATTAACCTTGAACATAGCTATATATGTATAGAGAAAAAGCAGTATATGTAGAGGTCAGTATTAGCTGTGGTTTCAGGCATCATCCGGGGTCTTGGAACACATCTCGGGGATACTGCACAGTGTGAGGGGATCAGCTCCTCATCTGCAGCTTCCTCTACTTCTCATGAGGATGCCGCCTGTCTCTGAACATTGGTCTGGTTGAGTCTCTGTGAAGCTCTTAGTGCAGCACATGGAAGGCCACTATTTCTTTTTTTTTTTTTTTTTAAGACAGCCTTTGGGAGGCCAAGGTGGGTAGATCACCTGAGGTCAGGAGATTGAGACCAGCCTGGCCAACATGGCAAAACCCCATTTCTACTAAAAATACAAAAAATTAGCCAGGCGAGGTGGTGGGTACCTATAATCCCAGCTTCTTGGGAGGCTGAGGCAGGAAAATTGCTTGAACCCGGAAGGTGGAAGATGCAATGAGCTGAGATCTCACCATTGCACTCCAGCCTGGGCGACAGAGCAGGCAGGACTCTGTCTTTAACAAAAAAAAAAAAAAAAAAAAAAAAAAGTTCTCTTGAAAAGATACCAAGTAGGAATATTTAATGACTTATTTAGTGAAATGAGTTACCCTAGGCCATGCACGGACAGTTATCTAAGACAGTGGCGAGGGATGAAAAAAAAATGGGGCATCGGCACCATCTCTCTTCTTTTGTGCCTCGGGAAACTGTTGCACAAAAGCTTCTCCACCCCGCCCCGCAGCCCCACCACCCATACGGAGTCTCGCTCTGTTGCCAGGCTGGAGCACAATGGCACATCTCAGTTTCCTGGAACCTCTGCCTCCCGGGTTCAAGCGATTCTCCTGCCTCAGCCTCCTGAGTAGCTGCGACTACAGGCAGGCGCCACCACACCCAGCTAATTTTTGTGTTTTTAGTAGAGACAGGGTTTTACCATGTTAGCCAGGCTGGTCTTGATCTCTTGACTTCGTGATCCGTGTAAGGCCACTATTTCACGTTAGTGCCCCTCTTGCATTAACACTATCATGGTCTACTGGAGTCACAGGGACTAACTTACCTGTACGCTGGAGAAACGGTAGCTGTTACAGGACGGCTGCCTCCTCACTTGCTCAGTGTGAAGGCCCCCAGGTCCCCTGCAGATCACTGTTCCCCATGACAACCCCATTTCATAACTCCACAAGAGGGTCACTTTGCTACTGACTTCTTTCTTCACCATGACAACTTACAAATGAAGGGACACTGTGTAAGCTGCACGGGGTCAGGGATTGCAGGTGGGAGGTGTTCCCTGCCTTTGGTAGGAAATTGGCTTTACACATTGGTGGAGACAGGTGGAGCCAAGGTTGCTCCTCATCCCCGTGGCAGCAGAACATGTAGAAGACACCTCAGAAACAGGATCTGTTCACTGCCTAGTGCTGAATCCTGCCTCAGTGGAACTCTGGCAAGTTGGGCCCCATCACAGAGGGACAATGCCCGAGGACGCAGTGCACTCACACAGCCCAGCGCAGGGACTACAGTGATGCCTGCTGTTGTACTCAGGTTGATAAATCCCAGTATGTCGTTGCTCACAGAAATCAATTTCTATCGGTCCTCTGCATCCTGAGATTCAAACAACCTTATTTGGATCAAATATATTTGGAAAAATACACACAATAAAAATAACAAAACAAAATGCAAGCAAAAAACTATAATACCTATTGACACAACATTTACATTGTTTCAGGTATAGATGAAGTATGTGAGAAGATGTGCTTGGGTTCTATGCAAATAAAATTTTTTAAATAAGGTATTTGAACATCTGCAGATTTGGGAGTCTTGGAAAGATCTCCCAAGGATACTGAGGGACAACTGTATACACTGTGACAGGCACTGCAAGAAGAATGCAAATCACCTCCTGCTAGGTGAGAACCTCTGGCAGCAGCAGTGCAGGGTCTGCAGCCTTTCCTCACTCCCAAGTCCTTCCACCTTTACTGCCCAGCTCATCCCCAGTGCCCGCTCCTACACTGCCCAGCTCATCCCCAGTGCCTGCTCCTACACTGCCCAGCTCATCCCCAGTGCCTACTCCTACACTGTCCAGCCGTGTCTCCATCCCCAGTGCCCGTGCTTGCAATGTCCAGCTGTGTCCTCATTCCCGAAGCCTGCATCTGCCCCCCATATTTCCTCGTGAGCCTTTCCTCATCCCCAGAGTCCTGCACAGTCCAGCTGCCAGGCCAGCTTCAAGGTTGCCTCAGATGTTTCTCAGCTCTACTTCTATGTCTCAGTGTCAGCCTCCACTGTGACATAAACACAGCCATCACACTGTAATCCAATTCCAGGAACCCCAAAGTCCTGGAGATTACTCCCCAATCAAGAGACATCAACTCAGGGGCCTGATTCAGAAAGTGTCCTCTTAGAATATAGAACACTCCACCTTGGCCCCTGGCACAACCCCTCTTTCAGGGAAGGGCTTCTTCTTCCTCATTTCAGCCACATAATTCTGGCAGCAGCTACCCAGAGAGTTATCTAGCCAGATGTGGACAGACATGGTACTTCCTGGAAGCTGCCTTCAGTTTCCAGGAAGACAGACAAAATCTGTCTCTGCAACCCTTGATTTTGTGACATGAAGCTGGTAAGCAACTGGAAGGCACAGGGACCACAAGAAATAAAGACCCCTAGTTGGTAACGAGAGAAGAGAATGATGCAAACCTATAGACAGATGCCAAACTGTTCCAGAATTTTTAACATCTCGGACTGCAGCTGTATCTCCAAACAAATACCATTTTGTTCCAGGAAAATGCTTAAAATAAATTCCTCTTAATGATGCTTGTTTCTTACGCTCCAAAAATTAAAGTTGGATGGCATTTTTAAACCTGCAGCCTTAGTCAGGTAATTCCATGGTCCATGTGTTCAGGAGTCTGGCTGAATGCCTGGGTTCTCATCCTTCCTTCAGCTTTCTCCAGTGAGAAACCAATCAGGGCATGGGTGGCCGGGGGGAAGGTAAAATTGACTTCAGGAGCAGCAGTGCTAGTGACATTTGGGACTAGATGACTCTTTGTTGGGGGGGCTGACCTTTGTTTCAGGGTGCTCCACAGCATCCATGGCCTCAGCCCAGAAGGTGCCAGTAGCACTCCCCAGTTGTAACAAACAAAATTCTCTCCAGACACTGCAAAATTGCCCTTACTTCACAACCACTGACTTAAACGTATAGTTTCTGAGGCTCAGATGTCTCAAAAACAGATCTTCTTCTCTCCAGAATTGAGGGATAAATAAATACACACCTACCTATATTCTCAACCCTTAATTTCAATGAGAAACATGAAACCTAGAAGACAGGAAATTGGACCTAAAAGGAAACCAAGCAGTGGGTGTCCACGGGTCCTTATAAAAGCTCATTCCCATAGGACTAGCTTGCCCACAGCTTACAAGCACGAAGAAGGACTCTCATCACAGAGTGTGTGTCAAAATCACAAAAGAAATGCAAACTCTTCATAAATGAGATTAGAAAACCAAACAATCACCTAGAGTTCTTTCATTCACAGTTATCTGAAGAACACTAATAAACAACTTTCTACAAGCCACAACCAGTGACCTTCTTGTTGAGACATAACTTTGAAAGGTAGCCTTCTGTTATCCCTGAACTGACACACCCTAGACTGCTGAAGATGCAGTTGAGGGAGCAGCCTCCAGGAGGCCTTTGCGATGGTCTGAATGTTGCTCTCCCTGTGGATATTCCTATGTTGAAATCCTAACCTCGAATGTGATAGTATTAGAATATATTTGATGGGGTTGGGTGCTCTGGGCAGTGATTAGGTCAAGAGAGTGGAGTCCTCATACGCGATTAGTGCCCAACAAACCCCAGAAAGCTCCCTCACCTTCTCTACCAAGTAAGGACACAATGAGAGGTGTCATCTGTAAACCAGGAAATGGGCTCTTGCAAGACACAGAATTGCCAGTGACTCGATCTTGGAACTCCAGCCTGCAGAACTGTGGCAAGTAAATGTCTATGGTTAATAAGCTGCCTGGTTTATGGAACTTTTGTTATAGCAGCCTCAAGGGACTAAGACAGGCTCCTACATCCAGATCTTCATGTGCCTGTGCCATCCTCTCCTCATTGCATTGACTTCCATAACCCACAGGATACTGGAAATGATGGTGTGACTCCTGAAACTAGGTCATTTCCCTGGTCTCTCGGTTCACTTGCTCTAGGGAAAGCAGGTGGCCAGAAGACACTCAAGCGGCCTCGGGAGAGGCCCTCCTGCCAACAGCCACCTGAGTGAGCCATCTTGGAAGCTGACTCTCCAGCCCCATCAAACCTTCAGGTGACTGCAGATCTGTACAACATCTCGACTGCAGCCACACAAGAAACCCCGACAGAAGTAGGAAACCAAGTCACTCCCAAACTCCTTTCCCACAGATGCTATGTGACACAATAAATGTTTACAGTTATATTAAGCCCCTAAATTTTGGGGTTGCTTGCTTGACAGCAATAGGTGAACTAATGCTGTAGTTAAAGAGTTTTCTCTATAGCATAAAAGAGATGTGCTTCTTTTTATCAACTGGGTATTTTCTGAAGAGATCTTGAACTGTATGACAATAAATTTAGTTCCATATGGAAAGGTCATTGGCATTGTCACCTTTAAAAATGAGATACCACCATCCACCCCCAAAATGGCAGCTTCGGCTTTTTCCTAACTGTATTTAGCAGAGACTCTGCCTCTTTCCTGGAAACAGATCCCAAAAAACACCTGAATAATCTAATAAAGACCTTGTTGGTTGACAGTGGTGAAGTACCACAATAAGCAACTAAGTATAGCAGGAAATTATCACAGTCTTCTCTGAAAAAGAAAATCACTACATTGCCAAATCAATTCCAATTTGTGGTCAACTATGACACTCACTGAATTTCCGTACAGCCATAATGAGGTACAGTCACCCAATCCATAATCCAAAACCTAACACTTGCTCGTTATTCATTACTCACCGATGTCCCCCTTTAATAAAAACCCACTATCTCCTGATATCAGCTCCACTTCATTCCCAGGATGCAGCCCAACAGAGCAGCAAATGTATAGAGACCCCAAGCTTTCATTCCTACCCGAAGAATGGAACAACAGCACCACCCCTAATTACAGTGTAGTATGTTAATTTTTAAACTCTCCACATGGGGCTGGACGTGGTGGCTCACGTGTGTAATCTCAGCACTATGGGAGGCCGAGGCAGGCAGATGACCTGAGGTTAGGAGTTCGAGACCAGTCTGACCAACATGGTGAAACCCCATCTCTACTAAAAATACAAAAATGAGCCAGGTGTGGTGGCAGCTGCCTGTAATCCCAGCTACTCAGGAGGCTGAGGCAAGGGAAATGCTTGAACCTGGGAGGCAGAGGTTGCAGTGAGCCAAGATCATACCATTGCTCTCCAGCCTGGGCGACAAGAAGGAGACTCCATCTCAAAAAATAAAAAAATAAACTCTTTACATGGGCTGGCCAACCATCTGGGTTTGCAGGAGACTAAGAATGGCTCCTAGGATGACACCTTCCAAGGCTCAAGCCAGACAAGTCTTGGGCTAGCTATAAAATGCCAGCTGGTCAAGGGGAGCTGTTAATAGTACCAGCATCCTGGATCAAGCACGTGTCAGCATGAACATTATTTACAAGGGGCATATACCCACTTGCTGGGCACAGTCTTCTACTTAAGTTCCCGCATCCTGAACCAAAACCCTCTCAGCATCCAAATCCCTGCTCTCACAGGCAAGGGGTAAACAGGGAAGATCACACTGTGTGATTTGTACTTGTTCTTGTCTCAAAAAAAAAAATTGCCTCTACTGCGCCCCTGACAATCCTGTGTGAGCCTCATGGAATCCGAGGCCCTGGCTTGTAACCTCCCATGTCCTGTCCTATGTGAGTCTGGTTCTCCACTGTCACTTTAGACATTAAGATGGTCCAAGTTCATCCAACAACTTAATCGATGAACACAATTATCAATACAAGAATATACATCCAATTATAGCCTCATTATAATTTAATTTTGTCAGTCTTAGAGGTTAATGTTTAGTTAATCATACAACCACATATATGGACTTGAAAAAATTATTGGTTGCAGCATCTGACACAGGCGTCTTTCTTCCTTACATCTTGTAGCACATAGGCTATCACCTACAAGAACTTGATAATGACCATCAAAACACAAATTGTTACATTTTTTAAATGTGTTGTTGAAATTGCTATTATTTTAAAGATAAGTGCTCTGGACTTATTTTCCTATGAAGAATTTATACTCAAGATGCAAACCTGGCTGGATGCAGTGGCTCATGCCTGTAATCCCAGCGCTTTGGGAGGCTGAGGCAGGTGGATCCCCTGAGGTCAGGAGTTCAAGACCAGCCTGGCCAACATTGTGGAACCCCCATCTCTACTAAAACATACAAAAATTTGCTGGGCGGGGTGGTGAGCTCCTGTAATTCCAGCTACTTGGGAGGCTGAGGCAGGAGAATCACTTGGACCCGGGAGGTGGAGGTACAGTGAGCCAGGATCGCGCCACTGCACTCCAGCCTGGGCAACAAGAGCAAAACTCTGTCTCAAAGAAAAAAAAAAAGATGCAAACCTATCAAGAAGTCAAATCAAATTGTCAAAAAAAAAAAAAAAAAAATCAATGTATAAACTGGTGGCAAATTTACTCAGCTACAACTATCCTTAATTTTCTTAGAAAACCACGCTCAACCATTTGTGTTTGCAGTTACTGGAAATAAAAGTTAACTATTCTCTTCTATCTTTTATCAAATTATACCATTAGTAGCAGTAATAAAAGTAAAGCACGTGTTCCCCAAAAAAGTCACTGCTAGAAAAAACCAAAGCAATTAAAAATGAGAACCACAAATTTGTTTTTTTTTTTTTCTTTTTTTTGAGATGGAGTTTCACTCTTGTTGCCCAAGCTAGAGTACAATGGTATGACCTTGGCTCACTGCAACCTCCATCTCCCAGGTTCAAGAGATTCTCCTGCCTCCGCCTTACAGAGTAGCTGGGATTACAGGCACCCGCCACCATGTCCGGCTAATTTTTTGTATTTTTAGTAGAGATGGGATTTTGCCATGTTGGCCGGGCTGGTCTCGAACTCCTGACCTCAGGTGATCCACCCACCTCGGCCTCCCAAAGTGCTGGGATTACAGGCGTGAGCCACCGCACCCGGCTGAGAACTACAAATTTGAATAGGATGACTGCTTCATGTAGCAAATCTTTCTAGTGCTCACTGACTGCCAGGCTTTACACATGCCACTGATTTAAGCTCAGTTGCAGCCCTGGGAGGGGGTCCTATTACTGCCATCTTTTTAAAAAAAATGTACAAGTGACCACAATTCTCCTAACCCTGAAGTTGCACTCATTGCCAACACAACAGGTGCAAACCCCTAAGCAAGAGAGAGACTGTGCAGAAAGGAGATAGTGCCCCGCCCACCTTGCCTCCCACTACTCTCCACCAGCTTCCCCTCCCGGCCACTCAACACTCGGGCCACATGGCCCTGTGGTGACCGCGCCTGTGTGCTCAGTCCGGGAGACCCTTCTTCTCGGGATGCATCAGCCCCCAAGGAGGGCACTGATGAAAGGAGGTGTGAAGATAGTCCAGTTACTCTGGAAGATCCCCATGTGGAAGGAATGTGGGGTCAGCACACAGGTGGAAGAGCAGCCAGGCCGGGCACCAACTCAGAATCTCAGTGCAGCCTGTGCAAGCCTCCTACTTCCGCTCACCCTCCCGGCTTGACTCTTCTTGCGCTTTCTAATTTACTGTACATTTTACTTATTCTTCGCTGCCTATTATTCCCCCACTGAAGTATAAACTCTGTAAGGGCAGGAATTTTGCTGGATAAGAAACGTGCTGAAGCAAGTGCCCTGCTTCAGTGATGAACAGGCCCGGGAGGGTCAGGGAGATGCAAGCAGAGGGTCGAAATTTTTTTTTTTTTTTTTTTTTTTTTTTTTTTGTTTTGAGACAGAGTCTCGCTCTGTGGCTCAGGCTGGAGTGCAGTGGTGTGATCTCCGCTCACTGCAAGCACCACCTCCTGGGTTCACGCCATTCTCCTGCCTCAGCCTCTGGAGTAGCTGGGACTACAGAGGCGCGTCACCACACCCGGCTAATTTTTCTATTTTTAGTAGAGATGCGGTTTCACCACATTGGCCAGGCTGGT
>NW_016808133.1:437366-490892 GCF_001698545.2 Rhinopithecus bieti
TTTTATTTCTTTATTTTTTTTGAGACAGAGTCTCGCTCTGTGGCTCAGGCTGGAGTGCAGTGGTGTGATCTCCGCTCACTGCAAGCACCACCTCCTGGGTTCACGCCATTCTCCTGCCTCAGCCTCTGGAGTAGCTGGGACTACAGAGGCGCGTCACCACACCCGGCTAATTTTCTATTTTAGTAGAGATGCGGTTTCACCACATTGGCCAGGCTGGTGTGGTCTCGGAAAACTTCTTTTTAAAAGGCTGCCCCATAAATAATTCAGGCTCAACGGTCCTTGGGTCCTCATCACAAGTTCTCAACTATGCCCCCGTGGCAGGAAAACAGCCAAAGATGATGGTAAACAAATCAGCGTGGTTGAGTTCTAAAGTTCCAATAAAAAAACAACTGACAGGAGCAGGCAGTGGGTGATTTAAAAAAATATATATTGACAGGAACAGGCAGTGGGCGGGATCTGGCCCCAGCCAGTGCTTCCTAGCTGAAATGCAGGTGATGTTCCAGCATAGAAGGAAGAAAACACCAAGATGGGGACCAAATAACAGTATGGAAGAGGAGAGATTTTAGTAAGTATAATAAGGATCCAAAAATCTGAAAATGAAGCCACAGAACAAGAACATTACAACCAATCTCATTTGTAGATATTTGTTTATTTATTTATTTATTGAGATGGCTTTTCGCTCTTGTTGCCCAGGCTGGAGTGCAATGGCACGATCTCGGCTCACTGCAGGCTCCATCTACCAGGTTCAAGCAATTTTCCTGCCTCAGTCACCTGAGTAACTGGGATTACAGGCATGTGCTACCACGCCTGGCTAATTTTGAATTTTTAGTAGAGACGGGGTTTCACCATGTTGGTTGGGCTGCTCTCAAACTCCTGACCTCGTGATCCCAAATCATTTGTAGATATAGCAAAGCCACACAAGGACACATTGGAAATCTGCACATATTACTGGCCACACTGCCTCAGGAATGCACGTGATAAGGTTAATGCCCACTCTAACCGAGCAAGTTTTTAACACGTACATCTCCACTCCACTCCATAACCAGCATCATGATTGACTAGTCAAAGGTCAGAAGCACTGAGACAGGCAGGAATGCTGACGCCACCTGATGGCGGCTGCACCAGTTCCACAAGGTAACAGAAAGACATATACAAATTCACCACTCTTCCCCGCGGACATCAATAGAAAAAATATTATCTCAGTAGCTTTTCTGTACATGACCAATACTGTGGTGGAAAAAATAAATTAAATTATTTTCACAATAGCCATCCAAACACAAAATACCCAGGAATAATTGTAGTACTAAAAAAGTATGCCGAGCCAAAAAGAAAGCTATCTAACTTCACATTTAATGACTAGAAGAAACATATCCCATGTTATAAAGAAGAAAGCACTAATATTGCAAATTAAAATGCACAATAGATGCACTTTTAATCAATACCACAAGTTTTGGGTATGATTTTCTTTTTTGTTGGAGGGGGATGTGATTTTAAGGAGCTGAGAAACAGATCTGGGGCCGGGTGCAGTGGCTCATACCTGTAATCCCAGCACTTTGGGAGGCCACGGTCGGTGGATCATTTGAGGTCAGAAATTTGAGACCAACCTGGCCAACATGGCGAAACCCCATCTCTATGAAAAATACAAAAATTAGCCGGGTGTGGTGCCGCCTGCCTGTAGTTCCAGCTACTCGAGAGGCTGAGGCAGGAGAACTGCTGAAACCCGGGAGATGGAGGTGGCAGTGAGCTGAGGTTGTGCCACTGCTCTCCAGCCTGAGCCACAGAGTGAGACTCCATGTCAAAAAAAAAAAAGAAAGAAAAGAAAAGAAAAGAAAAAAGAAACAGATTTTGGAGAGCCCTGGAAAGGAGACGGACCAACCCTACCAATAACTGCCTTATCAGTGGGAACCTGATGCCAATGCCTCAGTTGTTTGAGCCCCACTGGAGCCCCTGGCCTTCCTTGCCACAGCACCAGGATTCTCCCTGTGAGAACTGTCTCTGCTTAACCCATTCTTGCAGCTCCTATGTAGGCACTTAGGCACTCCCTCAGGCTCCAGAATGAATACAGCCCGCAGACAAGAGGCATCTTTCTTCTATCTGTTCATGGACCCAGGCAGTTCCAACACGAGGTTCCTGGAGGGGAGGTTTGCTCTCGGGCTCAGTAGCGAGAACCCCAGCCTAGAGTGGCCAGTAGCTCTCTTGGCACCTGAGGAAAGCAGGCCTGAAAGAAATCCCACTCCCACAGGTAAGGTGTGCAGACCTCCGGCATGGCCCAGCCGTCCTGCCATCAGGAATTCATGGCCTCATCTAAAGCCCTGCCTTTGTGAGGGGTGATCTGCTGGAGGACTGATCTACTGACCTGCTTCTAACTATTGGGGTCTGGCAAAAGTGAGATGAGGTCTCAAGAGACAGACCGTGACACATTCTCTGAGCAAGCCAGCTACTACAATGTGAGCTGCCCTACTGGGGGCACCCACATGGGAACAAACTCAGGGAGACTCCAGCCACAAGCTCACTGGACACTGAATCCTGCCAGGAACCAGGTAAGCTCAGAGGTGGGTCCCAACATAGATTAAAGGAACAGAAATGAGGGCCCAGAAATAAAGCCGCACATTTTAAGCCATCTAATTTTAGATAAAGGTGTCAAAAGCCCACAACGGGGAAAGGACAGTCTCTTCGTAAGTGGTGTTGGGAAAACTGGACATCCACATGCAGAATGAAATTAGACCTTTATCACACACCATACACAAAAATGAAATCAAAATAGATCAAAGATGTAAAAGTAAGACACTCACGCCTGTAAACTTTGGGAGGCTGAAGTGGGCAGATCACCTGAGGTCGGGAGTTCGAGAATAGCCTGAACAACATGGAGAAACCCCGTCTCTAGTAAAAATACAAAAAAATCAGCCGGGTGTGGTGGCGCATGCCTGTCTGTAATCCCAGCTACTCAGGATGCTGAGACAGGAGAATTGCTTGAATCTGGGAGGTGAAGGTTGCAGTGAGCCAAGATTGCACTATTATACTCCAGCCTGGGCAACAAGAGCGAAACTCTGCTTCGAAAACAAAAAAAAAAAAAAAAAGAAAAAAAGAAAGTAAGACCCATTCGTAACCAGCTTGGCCAACATGGTGACACCCCGTTTCTACTAAAAATACAAAAAATGAGCCAGGTGTGGTGGCAGGTGCCTGTAATCCCAGCTACTAGGGAGGCTGAGGCAGGAGAATCACTTGAACCTGGGAGGCAGAGGTTGGAGTGAGCAGAGATTGCACCACTGCACTCCAGCAGACTGTCTCATGGAGACAGAGCGAGACTCCATGTCAAAAAAAACAAAAAGTAAGACCCAACACTATGCAACTATTAGGATAAAACATAGAAGTAAAAGCTCCATAACATTGGTGTCAGCAATGATTTTTTGACTATGAGCTCAAAATCATAGGCAACAAAAGCAAAAATAGACTGATGGGGTGACATCAAACTAAAAAGCTTCTGCACAGCAAAGGAAACAATCAACAGAGTGATGAGCAACCCACAGAAGGGAGGAAAATATTTGCATACCACACATCTGATAAAAGGGCAAGATCCAAAATACATAAAGAACTCAAACAACCATATAATAGCAAGAGAATAACCTGATTTTTAAATGGGCTAACAACTGAATAGACATTTCTCAAAAGAGACATACAAATGGCCAACAGGTATAGGACAAAATGTTCAGCATCACTAATCATCAGAAATGCAAATCAAAACCACAACGAGATAGCACCTCATTCCTGTTAGAATTTCTATTATCAAAAAACAAAAGGTAACAAGTGTTGGTGAAAATGTGAAGAAAAGGGAACTCTTGTACCCTGTTGGTCGGAATGGAAATTAGTCTAGCTATTATGGAAAACAGTATGGAAGTTACTTAAAAAGCTCAAAATAGTCCAGGCATGGTGGCTCATGCCTATAATCCTAGCACTTTGGGAGGCCAAGGCATGCGGATTCCTTGAGCCCAGCAATGAGCCTGGGCAACATGGCAAAACCCTGTCTCTACAAAAAATACAAAATTACATGGGCATGGTGGTGCGCACCTGTAGTCCCAGCTACTAAGGAAGCTGAGCGGTGAGGATCACTTGAGTCCAGGAGGTGGAAGCTGTGGTGAACCGTGATGGTGCACTCCAGCCTGCATGACAGAGTGAGACCTCATTTTTAAAAAAAGACATTCAAAATAGATGACCATATGATCCAGCAATCTACCACCGGACATGTATTGAAATAAAATGAAGCCCAGTGTGGTGGCTCATGCCTGTAGTCCCAGCACTTTGGGAGGCCAAGGCAGGCAGATCACCTGAGGTCAGGGGTTCAAGACCAGTCTGCCCAACATGGTGAAACCCCGTCTCTACTAAAAATACAAAAATTAGCCAGTCGTAGTGGCGCATGCCTGTAGTCCCAGCTATTCTGGAGGCAGAGGTGAGAGAATCGCTTGAACCAGGGAGGCAGAGGTTGCAGAGAGCCGAGATCTCACCATTGCACTCCAGCCTGGACAGCAGAGCGAGAATCTGTGTCAAAAAAAGAAAGAAAGAAAATGAAATCAGTGTGTCGAAGACTTAATTTGCACACCTATGCTTTTGCAGCACTATTCACAAAATCAGATATGAAAGTAACTTAAGTGTCCTGTGGTATAATACACAAGAGAATGCTATTCAGCCACAAAAAAGGGAACCTGCCATTTGCAGCAACTGGGTGAATTTGGAGGACATCGTTAAGTGAAATAAGCTAGGCATAGAAAGACAAATACTGGCCAGGCACGGTGGTTCATGTCTGTAATCCCAGCATTTTGGGAGCTCAAGGCGGGTGGATCACCTGAGGTCGGGAGTTTGAGACCAGCCTGACCAACATGAAGAAACCCCGTCTCTAATAAAAATATAAAATTAGCTGGGTGTGGTGGCGCATGCCTGTAATCCCAGCTACTCAGGAGGCTGAGGCAGGACCTGGGAGGCAGAGGTTGTGGTGAGCCGAGATCGCACCATTGCACTGCAGCCTGGGCAACAAGAGCGAAACTCCATCTCAAAAAAAAAAAAAAGAAAAGAAAGAAAGACAAATACCAAGTGATCTCACTTCCATGTGGAATCTAAAAAGATTGATCTCATAGAAGTTGAGAGCACAATGGTGGTTATAAGGCTGGGCTGGCTGCAGGGAACTGGAGATAATTTCGACAAAGAATATATGTTTAGAGTTAGAAGGAGCAAGCTAAGGACGTTTACTATACAGCACAGTGGTTACGATGATTAATGGTTATAGATTGTATTTTTGAAAATACAATAGATTCTTGAAATCTCTGAGCATGTATGTTGTATTTTTAACCACAAAAATGAAAATATGTGAGATAATGCATGTTAATTAGATTTGACCCTTCCATAATACATATACTTCAAAACATCATATTGTACATGATAAAAGCATACACTTTTGTATGTCAATTTATTTTATTATTTTATTTTTGAGATGGAGTTTCACTACTCTTGTCACCCACGCTGGAGTGTGGTGGTGCAATCTTGGCTCACTGCAACCTCCACCTCCTGGGTTCGAGTGATTCTCCTTCCTCAGCCTCCCAAATAGCTGGGATTACAGGCGCCTGCCAGCATGCTTGGCTACTTTTTTGTATTTTTAGTAGAGACGGGGTTTCACCATGTTAGCCAGAATGGTCTCGATCTCCTGACTTTGTGATCTGCCTGCCTTGGCCTCCCAAAGTGCTGGGATTACAGGCATGAGCCACCACGGCCATGGTGCACTCTTTTTGTTCCATTCCTTTTATGGTGCTTTAAGCATTTGCATCTATTACTGGGTACGCAAAGTGCAGTCTGGGGCAATTGTCTGTTAGTGCCAGGACCCATTTATAACCTTCCAAGGTGACCAGCATGGAATGGCATAATATAGCTAATCTCAAAGCTCTGCCTCAAGGGCTTTCCCTGCGGGAAACCTGCCTTATAATCATCCAGGGTCTCTGTCCTTCCTGCTGGCAGACAGGACAGTTCTTGTTGGCACGTTATGCTTCTGAGGGTGTAGAAGAATAGGTGTCTACGACCACCCCTCTCTGCATTGCTACTGCTCCCCAATGTCCACTCATTTCATGGGCTCAGTTGGCCACCTTGGCTGTGCCATGATATCCACTTGGGGTTCCAGTCACTTTCCAGTCTGGGAAAAAGGTTCTTCTGATGGGCATTAACATGTCCTATTTAATGCATCCCTTAAATTCCCATAGTGGTTTCCATAAGGCCATGTTCCATATGGACACCCCTTTAACAATCCAGTTTTCCATTATTCCTCTTCCTGACTACATAGCCAGCTATTGGCCAATGCCCATGAGTCAGAATGCACCCAGACTTCAGGGCTCTAATTGTTGTTCAATTCTTCCATCACTGCAAGGAAAATAGTATGCAGTTCAGCTCACTGAGCTTACTTGTTCTCAACCTCTTCAATTCATTTTACCATCAGTTGTTTACAGTGGGGAGCTTTCCAAACAGGATGCTGACCATCTACTTTAGAAGTGTTAATGTAAACCAAGGAGATTTTTATTGGTCAGTGGAGAGGTGTTCATGAGGCATCACCAGCCACATGTCTATAGGATGTGGCAGCTCCTTAGATGGTTCCAAAGTTGGTCCTAGAGGTAATGAGCCTACCTGCTTGTGAATATGATGCAAACCTCTTTGCATTCCTCCAGTATCATGTTCCTGTATAAACGATTTCCATTTTAATACAGAGTCAGCTCTTATGGGCAGTAGCTTCCTCATCAGTGTTTCTCTGACATCACCCAAGACATCATGGGTATGTCAGATCTTCAGAATATTTAGTATCCTTCAGTCATAAGAACAGTTTCAGTTAATACCCCCCAAATAGCAACCCAATAATTGTCTCCAAAATGACACATACCATACTGTCCCATCTGGAAATTTTCTGGTCCAAAATTCAAGTGCTCACCATTAGGCAGCACTCGTGGGCTTTTACCAGAGACTCTAGTCTGTGGAAATGATATTTCAGATACAGGTGTCCCTGGGTATCTGTGGGGAATTAGTTTCAGGACCCCTCCCTAAGGGGATACTAAAATCTCAAGGGGTTGAAGTATCTTTTTAAAAATGACCTAGTATTTTCCTATAATCCATGCACATCCTTCCTTATACTTTAAACCATCACTACATTACTTACAATAACTAACACAGAGCAAACGCTATGGAAATAATTGTTCTATTATTATTATTATTGGAGACAGAGTCTCGCTCTGTTGCTGCAACTTGTCTCCTGCTACAGCCTCCTGAGTAGCTAGGACTACAGGCGCCTGCCACCAAGCCCAGCTAAGTTTTGTATTTTAGTAGAGACGGGGTTTCACTGTGTTGCCCAGCCTGGTCTTGAACTCCTGAGCTCAGGCAATCTGCCCGCATCGGCCTTCTACAGTGCTAGGATTACAGGCATGAGCCACTGTGCCCAGCCTGTTTTATTATTTCTAAAATTTGTATTATTTTTATTGTTGTTTTTATTTTATTTTATTTTTTTATTTTATTTTATTTTATTTTATTTTATTTTGAGGCGGAGTCTCGCTCTGTCGCCCGGACTGGAGTGCAGTGGCCAGATCTCAGCTCACTGCAAGCTCCGCCTCCCGGGTTTACGCCATTCTCCTGCCTCAGCCTCCTGAGTAGCTGGGACTACAGGCGCCCGCCACCTCGCCCAGCTAGTTTTGTATTTTAGTAGAGACGGGGTTTCACCGTGTTAGCCAGGATGGTCTCGATCTCCTGACCTCGTGATTCGCCCGTCTCGGCCTCCCAAAGTGCTGGGATTACAGGCTTGAGCCACCGCGCCCAGCCTATTGTTGTTTTTAAAACATTTTCCAATCCTGGATTGTTTTTCAGTTTCTGGTGTGATTGTGGCATTAGCAATGTAGCATATTAACACAGTAGTAAAGTGGTGAATTCAAATAACCATGTGGCAATACAATGTAGTAAGCTGGGCTCCTTCCCACATAAAGGCAAACTGTGTTTGACTCTTTTCTAAGATTGTGATGAAAAACATTTGCCAGACATCCTATTTTTTTGCACTATGGAAACCATATCAGGAACTGTTGGTGCTGTAGGCAGGACTACTTTATTTATTTATTTATTTATTTATTTATTTTTTGATTTTTTTGAGATGGAGTTTCAATCTGTGGCCCAGGCTGGAGTGCAGCGGCGCGATCTCGGCTCACTGCAAACTTCGCCTCTCAGGTTCAAGCGATTCTCCTGCCTCAGCCTCCCGAGTAGCTGGAACTACAGGCGCAGGCCACCACACCCAGGTAATTTTGTATTTTTAATAGCGGTGAGGTTTCACCATGATGGCCAGGCTAGTCTCAATCTCCTGACCTCAGGTGATCGCCCGCCTCAGCCTCCCAAAGTGCTGGGATTACAGGCGTGTGCCACTGCACCTGGCCAGTACTGCTTTATTCAAGCCTGGAAAATCTACTGTAATCTTGATGAGCCACTTCCCTTTTTCATGGGCCACACGGGACGTTTGTACAGAACATTTGTTAGTACCAGCACTCCACCTTCTTTTTTTTTTTTTTCTTTTTTTTTTTGAGACAAAGTCTGGCTCTGTCGCCCAGGCTGGAGCACAGTGGCGCGATCTTGGCTCACTGCAACCTCCGCCTCCTGAGTTCACGCCATTCTCCTGCCTCAGCCTCTTGAATAGCTGCGACCCTGTAGTCCGCCACCACGCCCGGCTAATTTTTTTTTGTATTTTTAGTAGAAACGGGGTTTCACCATGTTTGCCAGGATGGTCTCAATCTCCTGACCTTGTGATCCGCCCGCCTCGGCCTCCCAAAGTGCTGGGATTACAGGCGTGAGCCACCGCGCCCGGCCCAGCACTCCAGCTTCTAACATGTCAGCGATTAAAGTGGTATTCTCTTTTGTCTACTAGGATTCATCCGACACTGTCAAATTAACAAGCTATGTGGGCTCACATAATTCTATAGGTTCCCATTTAGTATGCCCAATTAATGATGGCAGAAGGGCAAACTTACATACCTTTGATTTTATAATACTAGGAATGGGAAGTGCTCCCAGTCAGACATGATTCCATCTAAGAATACACTTAGGTAGAGGAGACACAAGCACTTCACATGAAGTTCTTTCTAATGTTCCCATTTTCATGCAAACTTTCACCTTCATCTCACAATCTTTATATCCCCAGATGCTCCCTAGCAAACTGTCACCCAATTAGGACTTCACCAACAGGCTTTGATAACAATGCATTGGGATCCTGTGGGAAGGACTCTCGGAAGTTTTTCTCCGCCCCATGTCCATTATCCTCACACATATGAACAAGCCCCGTGGGACAAGTTCCATGGGACTCCTGTGCAAAAGGAGCTCACGGAATCACACTGAGGCAGGAGATCAGCAGGACTTGTTTTCTGAGCACTGGTCACAACCCAGCTGATTGAAACAGGATCTGATCAAAAAGGATGCAGTAAAGAAACTGGCCAAAACCATCTAAAACCAAGATGGCAACAAAAGCAACCGCTAGTTGCTCTCACTGCTCATTATATGTTAATTGTAATGCATTTCCATGTTAAAAGGCACTCCCACCAGCAAATGTTTACATTAGTTTACAAATGTCCCGGCCATGATGCCCTGGGAAGTTGCTTTATATGATTTAAAAGGGGAGGAGCTCTCAGTCCTGGGAACTCCCAACCTCTTTTGTAGAACATTCGTGAATAACCTGCCCCTTATTTAGCTTATACATAAGGAGTAGCTATAAACACAGCTAGCCAGCAATACCTGAGTGCTGCTTTGCCAAGCTGAGATCGTGCCATTGTACTCCAGCCTGGGTGACAAGAGTAAAACTCCGTCTCAAAAAAAAAAAAAAAAAAAAAAAGAAACTGATAAATCATTCTACCTATGAGAGTTCCCCATGGATATCAAAAGTTGAACAAGGCCCTGCACCGTGGCTCACGCCTGTAATCCCAGCACTTTGGGAAGCCTAGGCGGGCAGATCGCTTAAGCCTATGAGTTCAAGACCAGCCTGAGCAACATGGCAAAATCTCATCTCTACAAAAAAATACAAAACCTTAGCTGTGTGTGGTGGCCCACTCCTGTAGTCTCCGCTATACAGGAGGATAAGGTGGGAGGATCATCTGAGCCTGGGGAGGTCGAGGCTGCAGTGAGCTGTGATTGTGCCACTGCACTCCAGCTTAGGTGACGGAGTGAGACCCTATCCCAAATAAAATGAAATAAATATAAAATAAAATAAGCTGAACCAATTGCTTTGTCTCTGCTCTCAAGTCGAAGCAGTCAGAAAACTCATTTCCATTTAACACAGCAGAAGTAAGATTGCACATTCTAAGAAAAGTTTAATTCTATGCATTAGCTATTTATGGAATTGTTTCCTTTTTGTTCTCAGTATTTAAATGACCCAGTTTCCAAGTAAAGCATAGGTTTCAAGTCTTAAGAATCTACATGGAAATAGAAAAGGATTTACTGGATCCCAAATCCATTTGCTTTCCCCGAGATGATTATATTCTTTCCTCCAAGCTTCCTGCTGTTTCATGGTCAATAGCTTCTAATAGGTTTCTCTCATTTCCCAACTCCCACGAGCCATTCTCCATCTGGTTTTGTTCCAGACAATGCAAAAGGTGCTAGTTCGAGCTTCCTGAAACTCCCATGCAAGTGAGGTGTGGTCTCCAGGGTATAGCTCTTTGTAGATCTGGCCAGGTGCAGTGGCTCATGCCTGTAACCCCAGCACTTTGGGAGGCCATGGTGGGCAGATCACTTGAGGTCAGGAGTTCAACACCAGCCTGGTCAACATGGTGAAACCCCATCTCTACCAAAAAATACAGAGAAAAAAAAAAAAAAAAAAAAAACAAAACACCAGCCAGGCATGGTGGCAACACTTGTGGTCCCAGCTACTTGGATGGGTGAGGTGGGAGAATCGCTTGAACCTGGGAGGTGGAGGTTGCAGTGAGCTGAGAAAGCACCACTGCACTCCAGCCTAAGCAATGGAGTAAGACCCTGTCTGGAAATAAAACAAAACAAAAACTCTTTGTAGATCAGTATAAACAGGCACTCAGGGGCTCTAGTGGCCTTCCAGCCAGTCCCAACCATTCTGGTGCAGTCTGCCGCGTTACATGTAGATGAAAATTTTCCCCGAGAGGACAGATTGATTTTTCAGAAGACTACCTACTAAAAAAATCACAATGAAAGTAAAAACAAGAAAAAAAATTAGAACCGCCATTTTTTTGACAAAAGAAGTACTATGTGTGCTTTATTTATTTATTTATTTATTTATTTATTTAGTATTTTTAGTACAGACGGGGTTTCACCATGTTAGCCAGGATGGTCTCAATCTCCTGACCTCGTGATCCGCCTGCCTCGGCCTCCCAAAGTGCTGGGATTACAGGCGTGAGTCACCGCACCTGGCCTATTTTATGTTTTTAAAGACAGGGTCTTGCTCTGTTGCCTAGGTTGGAGTGCAGAGGTGTGGTCATAGCTCACTGCAGCCTCCAACTCCTAGGCCTAAGTGATCCTCCTGCCTTTAGCCTCCAGTGTAGCTAGGACTAACAGGCATGAAGCACCATGCCTACTTAATTTTTGTTTTTATGGAGACAGGGTCTTGCTACAGTTGCCTAGGCTGGTCTTGAACTCCTGTCCTCAAGCATTCCTCCCGTCTTGGCCTTCCAAAGCACTGAGATTACAGGCATGAGCCACTGCATCTAGTCTGTATGCTTTAAATTGATGAGCATCTTTTTCTAAAAGCAGGCAATCGAGAGAAATTTGGCTAAAACACTGCAAGTTGATACTTATAAACTGAAAGTCATTGGAAGAGTGTTACCTGACTAGGCAGATCAGAACCTTAACCTGTAGGAGGTGAAGCCAAACAATTTGTGCCACAGAACCAAGAAAGACTGAGGGAATTGGATGTACTAGGAAGGCAAGAGTGTGGGGAGGAAGACTGCTTGGAAGTCTATGTAAGAGCAGTCAGCAGTCAGCCCTGTGAGGAACCTGCCCAGCTCACCCCACCAGGCAGCTCCTCCTCCACGTCCAGAAGACTTGATGCTTACCCTTCTGACCCTATGCTTGTATTCACTAAGCACAGCTAGGCACAGGGGAGTGCTGACAGTCATTATTTATTTCATGCAGGATGGAAGATTCCTTTCTGGAAAATCTGACTGGCCAAATAGAAAAAGACCACAATGTAGTGAAGTTTGGGATCTCCTAAGGAAACTGCCAAGTCCTTGTCCTAGTACCCTACCTGTGCAGCCCACTATACGGGAAGCCTACAACTCAGTAGCCTGCTTTGAGTGTCTCCCTCCTAAGTGTGAATGAACAGGAGAGACCACAGGTACTTGGGGGGCAAAGTCAAACATGAAAAGCAAAACTTGAAAACGGAATTGCAAGAGAAAAGAAAACTTCCACAAAGCATAAATATTATCAGAGAGATAAAAATATATTACATCCATAAGAAAACAGGGTGTTAGAAAATCAGAAGCCAGTGCAGGATGTCCAAAAATATAAAATAAATATTATCAATAAAGAGGAGAGAAAACAGAAGGGGGCCAATTATAAAAGAAATAATACAAGGTTTCTTAGCACTGAAGGACACACACCTATTATAAAGGTCCATTGAGGGCCCAGAATAAGAATTTAAAAGACCCACATAAAGCACATCCCTTGAAATTTCAGAAACTATAAGAAGAGATTCTAAATGCTCTCCAAGAAAGCAAATAGTTTATGTTCAGGAATCTGAATAGCTCTGACCTCAAAAGAACTTTAGAAACTAGAAGACAATGGAGAAATGCTTTTCAAAATTCTGAGGGAAAAATATTTCTAACCTAGAATTCTATACTCCGCAAAACTACTAAACAACTAATAGAGTGGGGAAAAGATACTTTCAAGCATTCAAAGTCTAAAATATTGGCTGAGCGTGGTGATTCATGCCTGTAATTCCAGCACTTTGTGGGGCTAGGGTGGTAAGACTGTTTGAGGCTAGGAGTTCAAGACCAGCCTGGGCTACATCATGAGACCCCCACCTCTACAAATAAATAAATAAAATTAGCTGAATATGGTGGTGCACACCTGTACTCCTGGCTCCTTGGGAGGCTGAGGTGGGAGGAGCCCCTTGAGCCTAGGAGCAAGATCCTGTCTCAAAAAAAAAACAGGTCAGGTGCGGTGGCTCACGCCTGTAATCCCAGCACTTTGGGAGGCTGAGGCGGGTGGATCACAAGGTCAGGAGATTGAGACCAGCCTGGCCAACATGGTGAAATCCTGTCTCTACTAAAAATACAAAAAATTAGCTGGGCATGGTGGCGGCACCTGTAGTCCCAGCAACTTGGGGGGCTGAGGCAGGAGAATCACTTGAACCCAGGAGGTGGAGCTTGCAGTGAGCCGAGATCGCACCACTGCACTCCAGCCTGGCGACAGAGCAAGACTCGTGTCAAAAAAAAAAAAAAAAAAAAAAAAAATCGATTTTCTACCTCACATTGAATGATTCCATTTTATTGGTGGGAGGAAGGGAGGAGGGAAGAGTTGTGATTCCTACCATGGCTCAGCTGAACTTGGAAGGTGGTAGGTATCTGTGAGTGGGGTGCTGGAGCCATGAGCCACCATATAACGTTGAACAGCTGGCCGGGGCAGGTTGTGAGTGAAGGATGCAAACGCTAACGGCTGTACCAACCACCCTGAAGGCATCCGATCTCATTTTCTCTCAGAAGCCAAGCAGGGTTTGTCCCAGTTGGCAGCAGTAGTAGTGACAGATTATGCTTATTGCCAAAGAACAGTTTCAAACATTTTACCTAGAGCTATGATCTGAATACCCCCAAAAGTCATGTGCTGAAACTTAGTCCCCATAAGGGGGGCCTTTAGGAGATGATTAGGCCATGAGGGGTCTGCCCTCATCAATGGGATTAGTGCCTTGTAGAAGGGCTGGGGGGACCCAGCTTAGGCCCTTTCTGCCACTTCCGCCCTTCTGCCATGTGCGGACAGACTGTTCATTCCCTCTGGGGGATGCAGCAACAAGGGGCCGCTTTAGAAGTGAAGACCAGGCTCTCACCAGACACCAACCCTGCCGGTGCCTTGAGCTTGGACTCTCCAGTTTCCAGAGCTGTGAGAAATAAATTTCTATTCTTTATAAATTACCCAATCTCAGGCATTTTGGTTTAGTAGCACAAATGGATTAAGATATCTACACTAATATTTAATCTTCCCAACAACTATAAGAGGTGGGTAGGTATTAGTATCATCTCCATTTTATAGGAAGGAAAGCTGAGGCTTTGAGACTTTGTGCGAGTGAATTACACAAGACCACATAAGGCTAGTATATAGTAGAGTTGGGTCAGGCTCCACATACTGCTTTCTTAGCTACTACTTTATATTGTATTTGATGGGGAGATAGTCTTGAAAAACAAGTTGCTGCAAGTTTTTTTTTTTTTTTGAAACAGAGTCTTGCTCTGTCACCTAGGCTGGAGTGTGGAGTGCAGTGGTGCGATCTTGGCTCACTGCAACCTCCACCTCCTGAGTTCAAGTGATTCTCCTGCCCCAGCCACCCGAGTAGCTGGGATTACAGGCACCCACCAACCCGCCAGGCTAATTTTTTGTATTTTATCTTGGTTCATTGTAACCTCCACCTCCTCGGTTCAAGCAATTCTTCTGCCTCAGCATTCTGAGTAGCTGGGATTACAGGCACCTACCACTATGCCAGGCTAATTTTTTGTATTTTTAGTAGAGACGGGGTTTTACCACGTTGGCCTGGCTGTTCTCGAACTCCTGACCTCAAGTGATCTGTCTCAGCCTCCCAAAGTGCTGGGATTACAGGCGTGAGCCACCACACCCAGCCTGCAGGCTTTCTTTCTACTTACTTCAAAGCAGTGGCAGCTCCAGAATTTATAGACAGTAGGTAGTGGAGGGGCATAAGCCATGTTTTTTTTTTTTTCCAGACAGGGTTTCACTCATCACCCAAGCTGGAGTACAGTGGTGCAATTACAGCTCACTGCAGCCTTGACTCCTCAGGCTCAAACGATTCTCTCATTTCAGCCTCCTGCGTAGCTGGGAGTACCGGTGTGTCCCATTACACCCAGCTAATTTTTGTATTTTTTGTAGAGACGAGGTCCACTATGTTGCCCAGGCTCGTCTTGAACTCCTGGGCTCAAGTGATCCTCCTGCCCTGGCATCCCAAAGTGCTGGGATTACAGGCCAGAGCCACTGCCTCTGGCTAGCAATGTGGTTGAAAGGTATGGGTGTGCGTAGGAGCAGGTCTGGGGTGGGGGACAGAGTACATACTTTGAAACTTGGTAGCATAGTAAGCATGCTATTCTTTCACCATAATTTTAGGTTTATTTAAAGTGTCTAGAGAGGGCGGTTAATAACAAAATTTAGAAGTGACAAGCTCTGCGCCCATGCCTAGAGCTTCTTCTTCTTCTTTTTTTTTTTTTTAAATGGAGTCTCGCTCTGTTGCCAGGTAGTGGCGCCATCTCGGCTCGCTGTAACCTCCGCCTCCCAGGTTCAAGTGATTCTCCTGCCTCAGCCTCCCAAGTAGCTGGGACTACAGGCACCCATCACCACGCCCAGCTAATCTTTTTTATTTTTAGTAGAGATGGGGTTTCACCATATTGGCCAGGCTGGTCTTGATCTCTTGATCTCATGATCCGCTGGCCTCGGCCTCCCAAAGTGCTGGGATTACAGGTGTGAGCCACGGCCTCCGGCCACCTAGAGCTGCTTCTGCTGCAGAGCTTCATTTGGTTTTTGCTGCACCCCATTTTCCTCTCACCTCCACACTGTCTGCTTGCTTGACTAATGACAGAGCTAGCCAGGAGACAAGCCTAGCCACTCCCACCCAAAACTCCAAAGTCTTTGTCTAAACTTGACATGTGTTACAAACAGACCTAAAAGGAAATAAAGGTCATCTGACTCAGTCTTCAACACGTACATGCACAGCATGAGTGTCAGGGTAAAGAAAAATGAGTAACAAATTGGGTAATGGGGATTCGTTCTAAGGCATGTCTACATTGCAAGAATTGGCCAGGGTCTCGGTCTCCCAATTGCCCTGGACTGACAGCTTCTCTCTCCCTGGAGAACAGCAGTTCAGGACCCCTGTTCAGCAGGCATGCCACACAGTCCTCAGCCAGGAACACTGTTCAACTGACTGCTCAACTTGCTCTCCGTCAATCTCAACAGACTGCCCCCTGGCTTCCCAAGAGAACCAGCCCAAGCAGAGCCACAGAGAGGGCCTCTTGGTTACCAATGCATGGAGAGCATGGCTCTCCAATCTCAATGTGCAGCAGAAACAGCCTGGTCCTGGGGAACACACACACATTGCAGGACCCCTGGATGCAGGTAATCCCAGAATCACACCTTAAGAGACTTTTCAGGCAGGGCTTGGTGGCTCACGCCTGTAATCCGAGCACTTTGGGAGGCCGAGGTGGGCAGATCACGGTGTCAGAAGTTTGAGACCAGCCAGACCAACATGGTGAGACCCCGTCTCTACTAAAAATACAAAAATTAGCCAGGCGTGGTGATGCACGCCTATAATCTCAGCTACTCAGGAGGCTGAGGCAGAAGAATCGCTTGAACCTGGGAGGCAGAGGTTGCAGTGAGACAAGATTGCACCACTGCACTCCAGCCTGGGTGACAGAGGGAGAGACTCCGTCTCAAAAAAAAAAAAAAAAAAAAAAGACTTTTCAATAACTTCCCATGGCACTTCGATTTCAAATCAAACATTTTACAAGGGTTTCTAAGTCAACAAAATATGTTGATACTTGCAGCTACGCACTAAATTGTATCCCCTACTCCAAAATTCCTGTGTTGAAACCTTTAACCCCAATGTGCCTATATTTGGAGAGGAGTCTTTGAGGTGATTAACATTAGATGAAGTCACGAGGAGGGCCTTATGATGGCATCAGAGAACTTGTTTCTTCTCCGAGTACACCCAGAGGTCATTCTTAGCACACAGTGAGATGGCAGCCACCTACAAGCCTAGAAAGGAGCCTCAAAATGAACCTACTTTGCAGGCACCTTGATCTTGGACTTTCAGTCTCCACAAATGGGAGAAAATAAGTCTGTGTTTAAGCTGCCTAAGCTGTGCTTAAGCTGCCTAAACTGTGTTTAAGCTGTTGTGTTATGGCATCCTAAAACTGATTAATGCACCTGCCTCTGTCTTCAATTTCACTATCTGTGACTCTTGTTCCAGCCATGTTGATTTTTTGGGAGCTCCGGAACCTGCCCCAGGACGTCCTGAACACTACTCTCTCAGCACACTGCACTCCACTGTCCCTTCCTCCGTCACTCCAACCCTGCCACTCTAGGGGCTGGCTCCTGCTCAATCCAGTTCTCAGCTTACATGTCACTTCCAGAAGTGGCTACCTGCCAGGGTTTCTGGTGTTTACCTACTTACTCTAAATTTCTCTTCTCTTGATTTCTTACACATATTTATGGCGCATCACATAGCATCTTTTTGTTGCACATGCTTGACTAACTCATTTTTGTTAATTAAGGCCCTTGGGTGGCCAAAATTTAAAGTAAGTTAGCTAATTTATTAAATATCTCTGTCAAATTTGTACTTGTTTGAGGCAAGTTTAATTAAAGCAAGCTACAAAAAATGTAGAGATGCCCTTTTCAGTATTTTCTTTTACTATCCAGAGCTCTCAGTGATGTCATTCTTTCATTCAAAAGTCAAGTAAAAGCTTAATACATACAGTAAGCTGAAAAGCGGTAGTGAAATCAGCTGAGATTTGCTTTTCCAAACATGTTTCCAAAAGTTTATTTTAAAACACACACATAGTGTCGGATACAAATGCCTTTTAACCATTGTGGTGGGGAAGAGTAGACTGACTGCTTCCAATGATCATCTCTTCCCTCTGCGTCCACTGTTCTCGGAGCCTCAGGGAGTACGAGAGGATGCTTCTCTTCCTTTTATTCCCTGTTTGTTGCAATGAGTCCTTCGATGACAGTAATTATGTGACCGAATTTTCCATAACTACTTGCCGATTATTAAAGTTTTGCAGCGGCTGGTTTTCCTATTGGTGTCTTACAACCTAAGATGAAAAAAGAGGAGCAGCTCATGAAATGATGCTGATTTTGCCCTTCCTCACACAGCTGTTCCTTGGGAGACTGTCCAGGGGAGGCGCTGGACACTTGTGCAGAGCTTCACAGGCTGGCTAGTACACATGGGGAAGCCAGCCCCCTCCACAAGGGAAGCGTTAGATGCTCCAAGAGCGGACGGTATGGCCAGAGCCACAGGGCCAGGGCCAGGAGTTGAACCCCGTCATGTTTTCTGAACTCCAGTCCAGTATGTTCATGCTCACATCACATCTGCTTTCCGTGATTAAGTAATTGATTCCGTCACCCTCACGGGGTGAGGTGTTTGTGGTTGTTGTAGGTATATACACCTCTTCAGACATGATATAAATAGGAGACTGGGATTTCGGCCTACATATTTTTTTCTACAAGGTCTAGTACTTCCGCCTTCCCGATATGCGTCAACTACCCCACTGCCCTTTTACCCTTTTCTTCAACCATTCTCCTTTTCCGTATGCCCCATTCTGATCTTCCACAAATCCCAACAGACATCTATTAAAGCTCTTCCATGCAGGTCTGACGATGTACTGAATTAAGATTAGGTACAAAAACAGTACTTGTAAGATGATCCACTCAACGACATCATGCTATTCAATAGGCAGATTATTTTTTCCAAATGTTAACACCCTCCTTTCTAAAATGGCCCCATCATTGCTAGGAAAAGCGTTCTTGACCCCCTCTGACCGTATCTCTGTTTACGTCAACACTCAAGGACTCTTATGTCAAGGAAGACAACACTCAAGGACTCTCTTTGGGCTGGACTATTTCTTTGTCGCTGTTAGGCTCGGATTATTCTGCCAAGGATGTGCTATCAGCCCCTAATTCTGAGTTCAGAAAGTCTACGTGATAGAGACACTGACTCTAATCCCTCACTTGGGAAAGAAGCAATGCCAGACAGACAGTGAGAGCATCAAACAGAGTGGAGATGAGGTATTCTCTCTGAGGCAAGGATGTGAAGGGTCTGGGCCTCTGGCCGAGGTCAGTCATGTTAGGGACTGACTCTACTGTGTAAGACTGCTTCTTTTATGCCTGTTGTGTTTTGTTAATTTTCTTTGTGCTTTCTCTTTAGCTTCCTTAAGAAAATTCTAGACTACATAATTCCCTGTTTATGTTAGAACTCTACTACTTACTGATCATTTCGATAAAGTATTTGGTGCCACAGTATACTTTCTTACTTTAATTCATCAACAAAATGTGAAAACTTGTATTTTATTAAACTGCACTTACCAAGCATTTCTTCTAATTTGGTTGTGGCAGGTTCATTCACATTAAATATACAGTTATTATTTCTAGGAGAAAATAACAAGCTTTATTATTACATAAACTCTGGGGAAAAGAAAACTTTTATATTTTGTTCCTGACGGTAGCTATTGTAAAACTACTTTTCAAGTGACTTCCTCAAGGCCGGTCCTAAGTAGTCCAAAGGCCTCGGGCTCCTGTCCCACCTCCTGGCTTCTTGCTTCATTCTTCTGACCACATAAGAGACATGACTGCCAGAGTTTACATATTAAGCTTTATCACTGTTAAATTCAACCACTTAGAAGAACATATACTTATATGTTTATACATACATATACATGTATCTATATATGTATTTATGTGTGTCTATGTGTATATACACTCATATGCCCACTACACTCCCAAAAATCTTTCTTGTAATTATAAATTTCAACATTAAAAGCAAAAATATTGGCCTAAAGTTCTTTCTTTCTTTCTTTGCTTCAGTTGCATTTCTATTCATAACCACATACAATTTTCCGGGTAACCTGTACTGAATTAACTAATTAGAGGAAGGACAAGGAAAGTGTAATATAACGTTTCCTGGATCATCTATTTCTACGTCTCTGGATTTTTAGCTCAAATATGATTGGTCTCCTTGTTGTTTGAGCACTCATGGGATCTTGTACAGTACTTACATCTTCTTCTTCTCCACTACTCCGAGCCTCACACAAGCTGCTAAGGCATTTTTCTGCACATCAGAAGATAATACATCGTAACACTGAGAGGTACCTAAAATCAGGGATGAGGAACAGTTAGTTGACCAGTTTTTATTCTCAACTAAAAGAAATCAACACCCACAGAGCAGTGACCGACCTTGATCGAGAAGCTGACTTGTGAATTTTCTGACTGCGGCCAAGTACTGTTCCTCACTGAAGTCGTCCTCTTCTTCACTCAAAAGGTACTTGCAAATTATCTGATTTTTTAAGAGGAAGGATGAGGGGAACAGAACGAGAAAAAGGATAGACAAATTCAACAGAAGAGTAAATAACTTCACACTGCCCCTCTTAAGAGAAGGACATATCACAGCAGAGCAGCATAAAGACCCTCTAAGGAATGAGCACAGAAAAATCAAAGAATTTTTAGGACATCTCCTTTGAGTTTACATTTTACAATCAGAAAAAGGTTTAAAATAATAATGACATTTATTAAAGTATAATTTCTCACTTCAAGGGGTACAAGTTAATTACCATCAGCTTCACATCTCTTATGCTACTTGGGAAGAGAGGGGTCATATTTTAATAACTTTGCTTTTTTTCTCTACATACACCTAACAAAGTACCATGCCCTAAAATACTTGATGATTTCTACTGTAGAAAGGTGATTAAGGGTAGAACTAGCATTTATCAAATGCTCAGTAAGTGCCAGACTTTGGGCAAGGAGGCTGAATGAGTTATTTCACAGACCACAAGCACCAGGAAGTGGGCCCAGGTACCCAGAGCCAGTGCATGTATTCTACAAACAGAGCCGAGGCACAGCACCCTCTTCTCTCAGACGCGTGGAAGTCCTCCCTACAGTGTGTGTTTCAGACTCCTTCTTGCCTGCTGAGTCCCGGCACAATTCCTGCTGGGCAACATACCATCTCTAACTACTTCCAAGAGCTCTGACAAACGCTTTCAGAACTTGCACTTGAACTTTTTCTTTCCAACATAAACATCTGGTAATCTGTAACTGACTTTATGTATCACCGAAGTCTTGCCTTTACTGAGTGCCTAGTATATATCAAATCTCGAGGTTACATATTGACTGACATGAAGACCTCGTTAAGACATGAGACACAGCATGACAGATGATGCTTGGGTGTAACTGTGGTCCTGTGAATGCTGTGCTCATGGCATCACTAAGCTGTTGTCCTCTTGGGTCTATAACGACCCAAGCTTCCTCCTGAATGCAGGGAGCAAGGTCTCACTGGTGAGGTGAAATCACTGATCGTATTAATCACTCTCTCTCCTTCTTCCATTTGCCTGGGGAAGATACCTGCCCTTCAGACTGGAAATAAGCACAGGGTGAGAATGTCTTATTATATTTGATACGGGGGGCATGAAGGAGAACTTGCCAAATTTACATACCTGATAGCTTTCCACAAAAGGTTTAAAGAGTCCTATTAAAAATTCTAACACAGGATTTCCTTTCTCTGTAACTAGGATGTCTTTCGTAGTCACTTGTATGGCTTCACTTTTACAAAGCAGGTAACAGCCTTCTTCAAAGTCCTAGAGGTGAAGAGGAAGCCATAGTGCTCATCGAGGGTAATGGGCATAGTGCCCAGCTCAATACATGTACCCCTCATCTAGGTTAATGGGTACGCCTCCTGTCTCAATATATGCAGCCACATGCTCTCAGACAACAGAATACCAGCTATTTCCCCAACTTCCAGAACAATTCTGTCATGAGATAGTAGCCAGAGAAGCACTGTTCTACATTCAAAATGTTTTCAAACACACATTTCTGAGCCTTACAAATCACAACCTGGGTGACGGATTTTCTTTCACTTTGCAGAACCACTACTTAATTTAAATAGGAAATACATACAGCAAGTCCTAAAAATACTTAGAATTATGCTATGGTTAAAAATTTCCTGCATTCCTGTTTCACTCCCTACAGAATCAAACCTCTTATCCTTAAAGCACACAAAAACCTAACATGCCTCTCATCTACTCCATCACTTAACACTTCAACCAAGCAGCAGTCCAGTTCTGCGAGCCTGATGACTCCTCAGCTGTCTAGACCAGGCAGGACCACCACTCGCTACTTTCAAAGTAAAAGGCACTTGCCTGGGTGACTCATTCTAACAACTTGCTAACAGGAAAATGAGTGCAGATTTTGTTTTGTTTTGTTTTTGAGACAAAGTCTCGCTCTGTCGCCAGGCTGGAGTGCAGTGGCACAATCTTGGCTCATAGCAACCTCTACCTCCCAGGTTCAAGTGATTCTCCTGCCTCAGCCTCCTGAGTAGCTGGGATTACAGGCATCTGCCACCACACCCAGCTAATTTTGTATTTTAGGTAGAGACGGGGTTTCACCATGTTGGCCAGGATGGTCTCGATCTCTTGACCTCGTGATCCACCCGCCTTGGCCTCCCAAAGTGGTGGGATTCCAGGCGTGAGCCACTGCGCCCGGCTGTGTGCTGATTTTTAAACGTTTACTAAAATAAAGTTAGTTTAGTTGCAATGGCCACACTGATAGTTCAAAGAATGACTCCCCTCTCACGAGATAATCCCTAAGTTATTAACTAAACTTGACCAAGAATCAAACTAGAGTCTGCTGAACTGTGAGTGCCCCAGTTTCTCTTGAAGTCTGCCCCACTTTGCCTTGAAGAAAGGGATGGCACACTGCCTGAGACATATCTGTGAATTCACCCCTAACATTTCTAGAACTCACACTGCAAACACACTTGCTCTTTGTTGGAAGCACTTTACCTTTAGTGTGTTTCCTGGAAGGAAGATGAACTCATCTGCAAAAACATCACGTAGGAAGCGAAAGCAACTGTAGACATCCTCTGGAAATAAATTTATTATGTAAAATTACAACATTGCCCTTTCAACTTTAAGGGAGTACCAGGAAGTCCTTACTATCACAAAATGTATTTCAAAGGCATATTTTATTCATGTAACAGGGACAAGAATTAAGTCCCCAGAGGGAAGCTAAATTAAACCCAAATCTTATCTACAGAGCGAACTATGGTCTAGCATAGTTTGTTCTTTTTTTGTTTTTTGAGATGGAGTCTCACTCTGTCACCCAGGCTGGAGTGCAATCGTGTGATCTGGGCTCACTGCAACCTCTGTCTCCCAGGGTCAAACGAATTCTCCAGCCTCAGCCTCCCAAGTAGCTGGGATTATAGGCGTCTGCCGCCACGCCCAGCTAATTTTTGTATTTTAATAGGGACAGGGTTTCACCATGTTGGTCAGGCTGGACTTGAAGTCCTGATATTGTGATCTTCCTACCTTGGCCTACCAAAGTGCTGGGATTACAGGCACAAGCCATTGCGCCAGGCCCTGGCATAGTTTTTAAATGACTGAATATAACCTACAACCAGTAGAAACTCAGTAAGACATCACAGTCCTTAGAGGCCAGGACACTTCATTTTTCCCTACCCCATGGCTCCCTAGTAGGGAAGGAAAGGCACTGATTTCTTAATTTCCCTCTATATTCGTATTTCCTGGTATCTTTACTGTATCTGTAGCACTTTTCCTTAGAATCACTGTGGAGCTTTGAAAAGCCAAAACCAAACACCAATGGCTGGCCCATACTCCAGGTCAACTGAAGAAACTTTGGGGTGGGGTCCACTCCCCTCGTAATTCTAACATGGGGCCTTGACAGAACCCCCTGGCCTTGACTACGGGCTCCTGTGAACATGACCTGTGCTGTACTCATTTTTACACTCCTAATGCAATTAGAATGAGACCGCGCATCTCTTGAGTACTCATCTACTGCTGACTGCTCACCTGCCCACCTGCCTTTGCTGGATCAGGGAGCTGGCAGAGCAGAAACAGTGCTGCAGACCAGGAAGTAGAGAACTGTACTCAAATGCCAGATCCTTCAGTAATTATGAAACTTTCTAGGCCTCATTTTCCATATTTATAAAAGGAAAGGTTTAGATTATTTCCAGGTCCTCCCAAATCCAAAATTCTAAGCAGATGAACAAGTATTTGGGGAACAAAGCTAACTTTTTCTCAGTGATATGTCTGCTCTTCACTGGGGTGAGGCTGAACATTACAAGGCTTCAAATGTTGCTCCCTAAATGGAATGGAATGGTCGGACCTCTTCTAAAACTCAAGATTGCATTCCTGAAAATTACCTTTCCTGAACCCTGGTGTCATCTGCAATGCTACTGCTACTAAGGATGGACGGACAAAAATGTTGAGCAGCTGGTTCCTATAAGCTGAGCACATGAGGAGAGTGATGTGCTGGAAAATAAGTCCATCGACCACTTCTGAGTCTCCGGAGTCCACTTTCAGAATCACCTGGTCTCTGACAAGGCTGGTGATGTTGGAATGCAGAATAATGCTGGCCTGGACAACTTCTTCAGCAGGTTTATTATCTACACACAAAGACAATTCATTCAAACAAGATGGGTCACTGCAGGGAGTCTTGGGCCTAGTGGGCATTAACGTTATTAACAGTAACGTGACAGATGCTCATTTTCAAGTGACAGCTTTTAGTGTCTACCAATTACGGTAATGATACCAAATGTGAAGAAAATTTTAAAAGTACTATTTCATAAATAAATTCTTTTTCTCTAAGGATATGTAATATACTTTCTTACCCCAAATTTGTCAGCCATTCTCAAGGCACATCAGTTTCTACTCTGAAAATGAACACCACTTTTGTGTACTTCAGGAACCAAGGGAATCTAACGTTTTGTAACAGCAAGTTACGTAACTGGAAAGTCACATGCATGGGAATGTAAGAAGACTAAGACAAAAAGGCCCATGATTAGTGTACGAATACATTACAACATACAACAAACACACACACACACACACACACACCCCTTGCTTAGACCCATATCAAGATGGTAAAAATATCAGTTTGCAGTTTTCCCCAAATCAAAGATAACTAAAGAGGCAGATTCATGGCAGTTCTTGGTAGCTTATCACCTGACATACTGGCCTGCAGACAGCTGCCAGGCAGGTAAAATTACAGAAGCATAATGAAGAGATGGTGATATTTAACAAATATTCTCAGCACGGAAAATTATTCTACGGTTAACCTGAGCCAAAGAGCTGGCTGGCAGTGGCACACTGCTCAAGTTGGGTGGCAAGTTCTGCTACTGCTTCAAGGCAGGGACAAGTGAGAGGTATGGCTTCCTCCTGGACTTGATCACATTCATTCTTGACCAACTTGCCTTGTCTCAGCTTGCTCAACTGAATAATATTTTATGTGAAATGATCATAAAAAGCTTGAGATATGCACATGCTTAGGAATGTGGGGTAATCTGCATAAAAAAAGAAAAAAGCAACAGAACTGTAGTGATACTGAACAGACACTCTTAACTATGGATCAGTCATGGCATTTATCCTATCTTGAAAAAGCAAAACACTTTAGAAAACAAGTACCTATGTTTTCATATGTTCCTGGGTCAAACAGTGATGGGTTTGAGCCCTTTTAGCTATTTCTCATGACACCCAACACTTGCTACCTGTATCATAATCAACACGTCCTTTGCCTCCTACCAGACCATCACAGCACTGAGAACAGATGTCTGATTTGTCTCTCTCTTGGTGACTGGCATTTTTGTCAGTAAATCCTCCTCATCTCTTGGCTGTGGCCTGTGTGCTTCTACTGCTGTGGCTCAGGCATCCTGCAGAAATCTCACTGGGACAGAGCAGCCTCCTAACTTGTTTCTCTACCTCTAGTCTTCTGGTGGTGGATGGTGAGGAGGGGGCGGGGAGGTCCATCTTTATTTTCCATCTACCCCTCATCCCCCATCTGGACCAACATTTTAACATCACTGATGAATCCCTGGGGCCCAAGCCTGCCATCTTGCATTCCTCATCCCTGCCTTGGCGAGGCTCCTCTCCTGGTCTTCCTGAAGGGTTCAAAAGTCACTTCTGTGAAATCTTCCTGAGTATGGTCCCTTTCCTCTGCACAACTCTCAGGAACCCTCTGTAGCACGCATATCGCTCCTTGTCTCTGTTCACTGAACCCTCACAACTTGTGTACACATTACCCACCCACCCTGCCCTCTGCAACCCCGGGGAACCTCCAGGATGGGGATGGCATCTTGTTCATTTTCATATCCCTGGTAGTACCCAGCACAGATGAGGTATTCAGTATTGGGTTGATCAAAGAATACTAGGTACTTTACTTCAAATAATTATCTGGTCTTAAAGAAAACACATTTCCAACTGTAGTCTGTATTTTTTTTTTTTTGTGAGACGAAGTCTCGCTCTATCGCCCAGGCTGGAGTGCAGTGGCGCGATCTTGGCTCACTGCAATCTCTGCCTCCCAGGTTCAAGCAGTTTTCCTGCCTCAGCCTCCCGAGTAGCTGGGATTACAGGTGTGCACCACCATGCCCAGCTAATTTTTGTATTTTTAGTAGAGATGGAGCTTCACCATGTTGGTCAGGCTGGTCTAGAACTCCTGACCTTGTGATCCGCCTGCCTAAACCTCCTAAAGTGCTGGGATTACAGGCATGAGCCACCATGCCCGGCCTTTTTTTTTTTTTCCGAGATGGGGTCTCACTGTGTTAACGAGGCTGGTCGCAAACTCCTGGGCTCAAGTGATCCTCCTATCTCAGCCTCCCAAGTAGCTGGGATTATAGGTGTGTACCGCCATGTCTGGCTAAGATTCATGACTTTATTTTCCACTGTGCTAGGTGCCAAGGAAATGGTATTCTAGTCCTCAAGATATTTAGAGTCTTGTAGTGGGAAATGACATGTAAGCAATTATTCTCAAATAATCAATGTGCTGTGTTCACTGTGCCCTACAGTGATAGAAACAGATCTGGTGTCCTTTCTCTTTTTTGAGACGGAGTCTCGCTCTGTCGCCCAGGCTGGAGTGCAGTGGCGCGATCTCGGCTCACTGCAAGCTCCGCCTCCTGGGTTCACACCACTGTCCTGCCTCAGCCTCCCAAGTAGCTGGGACTACAGGCGCCTGCCAGCACGCCCGGCTAACTTTTTCTATTTTTTAGTACAGCCGGGGTTTCACCGTGTTAGCCAGGATGGTCTCAATCTCCTGACCTCATGATCCACCCGCCTCAGCCTCCCAAAGTGTTGGGGTTACAGGTGTGAACCACTGCACCTGGCCTGTCCTTTATTTTTCTGAGCAATCCTTTGCTCAAGTCCTCTATAGATTTTTCAGGTCCAGGTTATAACTCTTCCAAATTAAGCAAGCATTCTCAACACATATGTCCTACCTACATACCGGGCCAAATGAGAAACCCTCCAAATGCCTGGGTTAAGCCTTTTAGCCATAAAGTCTTTTCCACCAGAGCATCAAAGTCCATGGATGGCCGGTTCTGAAGCAGAACAGCAACTATTAGGGTCCAGGGGCTCAAAACCATGTTTTCAACTTGCAGAAGCTCCATTTTGTAGGCAACTTCAGTGACAAAGGCATGCATGTCCTCGGACTGCTTCTGAGGAATGTATCTAAAAGGAAGAGCACAGAGCAACAAATTACAGTTCTGCTACTTAGACAAATGCGGATGGAAAAAGACTAACCTTTTAGAAGGCTTCTCATACTTTTTGCCAACTGAATTCTCTCAGGTCAGGTGCAAACAGTATTCCTTTGCTTTACTATGGTGTAATCTGACCATACATTTCTGGAATAGGCTCTTTGAGAGGTGATAAAAATACTGAAGGGGTCCAGGGTCCTATTAGTCCTGGTTCCAGGGAAACAACTTTTGTTGCTTCCTAAATAGGATACATCATTTCTCTGAGAATGGATGCCTGCCCCAGTAGACTGAATTACTGTCTTTTCAGAATCCGTAGTGCACTGAATGTATCTCCGTTGTGGAACACACTTATCAGATTATATAATAACTATTTTATACTGAATGGGCGCCATTCAGTTTGTCTGACTTCATGCATGGATTACCACACTTTGAATAGTACGATAAGGCCTACACAGAGCTGACTGGAGCAGAGACATACACATGACCTAAAAACTGCCACACAGGTGGCTTAATGAGAAAGATGCAGCCAGTAAGGGTGCCCTGTACTAGGTAATAACTTGCCAACCCAATTTGAGATCTAAAGAGAGAAAGCCTGTGGCAGGAAAAAAACTAACATAAGCTTCTGTGATGACTAATGTAGCTGCTGGGAAACTGCTGAAGCTACAGATAAGTTGCAAATGATGTTGCAAGCACATGAGGCCTGGAGGGGCAGATGGTTTGTCTCTCTTACTTGTCCAGGTATATTTCTCTTAATTAAGAAAACTCATAGTATATCTGTGTTGTGTATCCTGAAAGAACCTAATATATTTTCTTGCCCATAAAACTATAACCTTCTTGAGACTAAGGACTCACTCCCATTCATTACCATTATGCAATCCTTTCTAGGGTCAAAAATAATAGTGCATACTTTGGCTAGCCTACCAATAGTGCTCAACAATTCCTGCACATATCCTTGTTAATAATGGCATTATTTCTTCCCACTTTAGTTCCCCTGAGAAACATGATCATGGTCTGATTTTGCATATTTGACATACATGTCTTACAGCTCATCACTTTTTTGGGACAAATACATAATTCTTCATTAACTGAAGGTTTCCACTGATGAAAACGGAATGATAACAGCATTTCTGATCATTTTCTCTGTGATCTTAAATAAACCAAGAGAAGTGGTCAACTCCAGAATTGCAAATCACACCTTTGGATTTTAATCCTCATTTCTGAGACAGTTATTAAAACACAGGTCACACCTTGGAACCAAGTTATATGAGCTCCGACTCATTCTCCCAGCTGCCAAAGATCGAAGTGACACAGGATCTCCAAAGTACACATGGATGCTTCCAAAATTTTCAGAGAGAATCCTTCTGGCTTTCAACAACCCCTAATAATACCATAATAGGGGGAAAGAAAACGAAAAGCGGTAAATTTAGAAATTAGTTGATGTGTCAGTCAGCACATTCTCTCAATTAGGCTAAAATCAAGCTCACGCACAGTTGTCGATTCTTTTGGTTTAGGAACCCCTAGAAGTTCATACACATAAAGAGTTTCTTCCAAGATCTTATCATAACTGATACTAATTGGGACAAGGTAGGTATCAAAAACTTCTCTTTTAAAAAATGGCTCCATCACAATATTCAGAAGACCTGCAAAACACGGGGAGAAATGCTTCATCAACATATTGGAGAGCACAGCAAACATGGGCATATAAACAGAAAATACTAAAAGCATACATTATACACTAATCCCGTAAATATCAACAGTTACACATTTACACTTGAAAAGAATATCTTGTTAAATAAAGTGTCAAGTTGTATGTAGCAGCTGATGTCTTTGGGTTTGTATTTTTCCTTTTAATCTGTAGTGACCTACCAAATTTAGGAGTCAATGTCTTGGCAGAGCGGCTTCTTGTCCCTTCGAGGAAAAATTCAACAGGAGCATAACCATTCTTTAAAGAGAAAACAAACAAAACACAAACCCATTGCCTACTCTCAAAACGATAAATGCTTCTTTTGATTCCTTTTCCCAAGCTCCCTCCCAAGCTTCCTGAACAAACACAGCTTACAGTGAAAATTAAACAAGAGAGTCACACAGATTAAACCAACTGCTGCGGTTATGAACAGTTCTTGAGGGAAAGCGAAATAGCTAAGTGTTCTATTCAGAAGTTAAGAGTTTAAATGAGCAAACATCAGTGAAGAAAATATGGCTTAAGAGTACTTGGGAATTATTTGCATTTACCCGTAACATAGTTTTTACGTATTCAGAGAACACAGCCCAGTAGAGTTTATTGCCACCAAAGGTACGCCGCATGAAAAAGGCACCCGACATTCGTAGCAGCTCACCAACCATTTTCATTCCCAGGAAGTCTAAAAAAGAGGGGACAATATTTATTTGCAGATCTTGATCTTGAAATCGTCTATAAAGATCTAAAACTTAAACATTCTTATTTTTCATTTCTGTTTTATTGTTTTATTTTATGAGACAGGGTCTTGCTACGCTGGCCAGGCTGGTCGCAAACTTCCTGGCCTCAAGTAGTCCTCCTGCCTCGGCCTCCCAAAGTACTGGGATTATAGGCATAAGCCACGGTGCCTGGCCTAAACTCAAACATTATTAAGAAAGATTTCATAAATGTAAGATACCCCTATGATATTATTATACTTTGACATTAAAAAGCATAAGAGATATCTAATAGAATTATAGAAAAGAGGGGATTCTGTGGGGCAGGTGCTCACTGGGAGGTTACCTTTCGCTTCTCCATATACCACTCCATTTAAAAGTAGGTCAGCTAGAGACCACGAGCAACAGCAGAGCAACATCACAACGACACGATGTCAATTTCTTTAGTCAGTCATGCTGCTGAGCCTGACAACAGACCAATATGTGCCCTACATGCTCTGGACAGCCAGGCCAAACCAGCTCTCATCTTTCTCCTATCAGGTAAAAATATCAACCTACTTTTGTTGGAAGAGATTAAATAAGGCAAATCTTGTAAGAAAGGAAGATTGCTACCAGCAGTTTTAAAATAGTCTTTCTCTTC
Organism: Rhinopithecus bieti; assembly: GCF_001698545.2. Taxonomy (NCBI): domain Eukaryota; kingdom Metazoa; phylum Chordata; class Mammalia; order Primates; family Cercopithecidae; genus Rhinopithecus; species Rhinopithecus bieti. The sequence continues at coordinate 467,849 of NW_016808133.1, forward strand.
ATTTCCCCTAATTTTCAAATAACTTCCTCACAAGTTTGTTCAGATGAAAATGCTTTTAAAGTGCTTAAGTTCTTGGCAGTTTTAACCTTACCATTCACTGCATTTATTAACAAAGGTGTATACCTGAATCCCGGCTTTCCTGGCTACCCTAAAAGGGAGTGGATAAACAACTTACATGCCTTGGCAATCCTACTTTTGGGAATCGATCTTACAGGAATAAAAGCACTAATATAAAAATATATTATGATATTGTTTATAATAGCAAAACTACTAAATTATGAAATATCCACATTGCTGAATATTATACAGCTATTAAAATTAATGTTAGACATGAAGTTGGACCCTTAACTTATACCACATATAAAAATTAATTCAAAAAAACCAAAGACCTTAATTTAAGACCTGAAACCATAGAACTCTTAGGAGAAAACAAAAGGGAAAAGCTTCATGACCTTGGATTTGGCAATGATTTCTTGGATCTGATACCAAAAGCACCGGGAACCAAAGAAACAAATAGATCAATTGGACTATATCAAAACTAAAAACTTCCATGCATCAAAGAACACAATCAACAGAGTGAAAAGGTAACCCATGAAATGGAAGACAATATTAGCAAATCATCTGTCTGATAAGGGGTAAATATCCAGGATGTAGAAACAATTCCTACAACTCAACTAAAAAACCCCCAAACAACCTAATTAAAAAATAGGCAAAGTTCTTGAATAGACATTTCCCCAAAGATATACAAATGGCCAATAAGCACACGAAAAAGATGCTCAGCATCACTAATCATTAGGGAAATGAAAATCAAAACTACAATGAGATACCACTTCACACTCATTAAAATTATTATAAAATATATCAGAAAATAACAGGTGTTGGCAAGGATGTAGAAAAACTGGAACTCTTGTCACTGTTGGTGGGAATGTAAAACGGTGCAGCTGCTACGGAAGACAGTATGGTGGTTCCTCAAAAAATGAAAAAAAATTACCACAAGACCCAGCAATTCTATATATACCATTTTTGGTATATATGTAAAAAAATGGAGAGCAGGGTCTTGAGCAGATGCGTTTCCAACTTCAAAAAGGAAGGAAATTCTGACACATGCTGCAACATGGATGAACCTTGAGGGCATTCTGTTAAGTGAAATATGCCAGTCACGAAAGGACAAGTACTGTATGATTTCACTTCTATAAAATATCTAGAGTAGTTAAGTTCATAGAGACAGAAAGTAGAATGCTGACTGCCCAGAGTCAGGGGGAGGGTAGAATGGGAAGTGTGTTTAATGGGTACCATTTCAGTTTTGCAAGATGAAGAGTTCTGGAGATGGAAGGTGTTGATAGCTGCATAACAATGTAAATGTACTTAATGCCACTGAACTGTATTTTTGAAGATGACTTAGATGGTAAATTTGATATTATATGTATTTTATCACAATTAAAAATAAACTTAAAAAAGTTAGATCTATTTATTGCCTAGAGAGGTAGCCATTAATACATTATCAAATAAAAAAAGCAAAAGGCAGGTAATACCTGTAAGTAGTACAGTCTCATTTTTTAAGCCTACACTAAAGAACCCTGTGTGCATGAACTGCAGAAGTCTGTTCAGGCACAGTAAAGCACAGGACAAAGGACGTAATTCAAGTTGTTCAGTGCTAGGACTGGAAGAAGGGAGGAGAGGCTATTTTCATCATCATCTTCAAATACCTCAGTACTGCTAGAATATGCCAGTGAACTTTTTAATTTTTACAGTTAAAAAAATAGAAAACCAATACGTACCCATTCCTGCTGCTATAACTGGCACAGGCAAATCATAGTTGTATAGAATAAAAGACAACATCAGGAAGTCAATGTAACTTCGATGACTAGGTAGCAGAACAACAGGATGCTCCTGGATGGCTCTTTGTAGCTTGAAAGTAAATGTTATATTTTGAATAACTTCAGTTGTCATGTTATCAAATCACATCTCAAATCAGAAAACGGAAGAGTAAGTCTATGTATAGAGGGAATACCCATCCTCTTTTTCTGCCTTCCTACAATACACATAAACGATTTGCTCTGATAAGGTAAAAGTACTGTTTCTAGTTAAACAATTTCACATAACGCAAGAATATTAAAAACGTAAATTTTTATGGGTCAGAATAATGGTAACAGTGACGATTGTTAACACATATTAGTTGGGCACTATATTAGCATTATTTTATGTACAGTTATCTTACGTGCTGTGTCTAATACCACTAATTAACAAGGTTTAAGCCTTAGCTTACTTGTTTGTAAAATGGTCATGCATCCAATAAATGGTAAGCTGTGAATGGAACCCAAGTCAGTCTGACTTAAAAAGCCAACTGTTAACCACTGTATTGAATTGATTGATTGTAGTACGAGAAAACAAAGCTTCTCTTGGAGAGATTAAAAAACAATCTACAAATTCATAGGACAAGGTGAGAAGAATGATATTTCTCTATGTGTTGGACTCACTGCCAGGGTGAATGGGTGTCATGTGGCTGGGAGGGATAATTTGAGTTTCCAAATATATTCCTCAGGCCATCAACCTCAAGATTCACTGGTATCCATGTGTTATCTGCTTTTTTGAAATCTAAATGTAACAGAGGCCAGGTAATCTGTGATCACCACTTAAGACATGGCTCACCAACACCCTTGGTCCCAAACACTGTAACAGTCTCTGACAGATTCAGGGTAGAAGTCAACAGTCTCGAAAACAGTCAGGAGGAAGAGGAAATATTTGACAGGAAAGTAAATGACTGAATTAAAACAAAATATTAAAAGGCATGAGGAGGAAGGCAAGTGAAGTTAAGAGCTTTCCTAGGAGGAAAAAAAAAAACAAAAAACAAGTAAAAATAATCTCCATAAGGAAAGTTCTTTATGAAATTAGAAAAGTCATCATTTGGCAATTATTGTTAACATAATAACTAATTTTGGTAAAAATCATCAGTGGGTGCAAAAATGAGTGGGGTAAAGTATGATGCAAAACAGGATATTTAGCCATTCTCAAAGTATCTTTTCACTATGTAATTAATGAAGATATTCATTAATTATAAAGGGAAAAAATAATAACTTTACAGCAGAGAAACCTGGCAGTCATAACCATAACCAACTGATGGAAGTGAAACATCTCCAGCAATGAAACCAACAGGCACCATGCGCTGCTGATACGACCCACTGAGAAGAATGCATCGCTTCCAGGGTATTCCTAGCAAAGGTACACAACCCGAGCCTAATACTGAGATAACATCACTCAAATACTCAAATTCAAACCATTTCACACTTCAAAATAATTAGCCTGTTCTTTAAAAAAAAAAATTATCATGAAACACAAATACAAATACTAAGGAATTATTTTAGATTAAAAGAGTCTAATATAGAAGTGGATAAAGAAGAAAGTTGAACACTTTCTAGGATTTCTAGTGCAACACATGAGCTAGGATTGTCTTTGGCTAGACAGGACACGACCGGGACAACTGGTGAAATATGAGTCGGGACTGTATTACTAGTATTAGATCAATGTTAATTTCCTTATTTTGATACTTGTACCATAAGATAATGTCCTTAATTACAGGAAAAACACAGCAGAGTATTAGAAAAAGGATAAAGGAAATGCTGTAAGGGAATCTAGGTGAAGTATATACAGGAATTCTTTGCATTTCTTTTGTAACATTACTGAATATCTGACATTAAGTTAATCTATAAGTTTTAAGTTAGTCTGAAGCCTGTAGGTCTGCAGTTAAAGGGAAAGCAAAAACAGAAAACAACCTTCAGAGATGCACATCCTCTTCTGCCTAGACTGGAGGCCTGATGATTAGGCCCTAGGCTTTTGATGGACCAAGTGAGCTGTCCTTGAGTTGATTAAATTGTGAGGGGTTGAAAAAGACTGTTTTTTGTGTGTGTTTAATTTTAAGATGATACTTTCTTTTTAAACAATCAATACTCACTTTCTGAATACCTTCTTCATTTACACACACCTTCGAGAAAATTTGTTTAAATATTTTGCTCAGGGTGAAGGCAAAAAACCGAATGGCTCCAAGACGCAGTTTGTGACTCATTTCATCTAAAATCTCACTAACTTCCTCTCGGAGGACATCCACAGATTGAAGGGATTCCTTGGAAAGCTAAAAGGAAAGGAAAAGCAGGAATAATTTCTAACAACAACAACAAAAAGAGAGAAAGCTTTACTCAAACCAGTATGACTAATTCCAAATGAATTAATCTTCTATAACTCAAATATAGGGTCTTCCTAATTTAAATTGATACAACTTCCCAACCTAGTCATAGTAGATAAATGAGCCTATTTAAAGAAGGTTAAAGGCCAGAAATCAACAGAAAAATGGCTTTCTAGGATAGCATTTTAGAGTGAAGAAAACACTTCACCTTTCCATTTGGTTTGTTAATAAGTTTACGTCCAAACTCTCTAAAGTAAGTTGCTGCCCATCGTCTAGTGTCCTAGCAAATAGTGGCTTCTCTCAGTGTTTTACTGCAGCGCTCCACCAGCTGGCTCAATGCTATTACAAGGTAATATACAGGATCACATTGAAATTACTGACTCAGACTACATCAGATCTATCAAGTCACGGGCACACAAAGCCCCAAACTATCAAAGGATAGTGAAATAAAGGATCTCAAAATGGAACTTATTTTATTCACATTGTCCTCTAGATCTTTTGTAAAGAAACAAAATGTTTGCTGTGTGCTAGGACTGTCAAGGGCCTGACAGTCAGTTTCTATCCTTGAGGAAGCCCTGATTTGCCCATTTTCATTGTCCCCCAAACAAGCACTTTGAAATGAAGTCTGCAGAATAAGTAATCCTTATGCTTCCCAAAGGAGAGTGCATTGCTTTAGGATGAGCTCAGAAGCTCAGAGGATGGGTGTTGGCACCCCAATTACAGGTAGTGAAGAAGTATCTTATCCTTTTTTTTCACTGAAGTTAAATTCACACACTATAAAATTAATCTTTTTTTTTTCTGAGACAGAGTTTCGCTCTTATTGCCCAGGCTGGAGTACAATGGTGCGATCTTGGCTCACCGCAACCTCCGCTTCCCAGGTTCAAGCGATTCTCCTGCCTTAGCCTCCCGAGTAGCTGGGATTACACGCATGTGCCACCATGCTTGGCTAATTTTGTATTTTTAGTAGAGACGGGGTTTCTCCATGTTGGTCAGGGTGGTCTTGAACTCCCGACCTCAGGTGATCCACCCGCCTCAAACTCCCAAAGTGCTGGGATTACAGGCGTGAGCCACTGCGCCCAGGCAAATTAATCATTTTAAAGTGAACAATTCAGTGGTATTTTGTACATTCACAAACATTGTGCAACCACCATCTCTATCTTGCTGCATATCCTATCTTTTAGGGGGCTCAGTTCAACAGGGCTAACAGTGAGGAACTGGGATAAACTCTTTCCTCTTAACTGTGTTCCTTGTTTTACTCAGAGGTTACCTGAAACAGTGATCGTACCAAAAACAGAAAAAACATTTAAAAATATAGTCAGAAGAGAACTCATACTGAATGGACTGAAGACTAAATGAACTGCTGAGGAACTAAGACACTGGCCACAGAATAATGAGAAAGTTTGAATGAGAAGTAGAGGGAGGATATGAATTAAAGCAAAAAATGTTCTCCCAAGATGCAAAAGTCCTGGACCTGTTTTTTTTGTTTTTACTAATTAGCATTCCACTTTAAAAAAATTGTGTTGGCTGGGCGCGGTGGCTCATGCCTGTAATCCCAGCACTTTGGGAGACTGAGGCAGGTGGATCACGAGGTCAGGAGATCGAGACCATCCTGGCTAAAACGGTGAAACCCCGTCTCTACTAAAAAATAGGAAAAAAAATTAGCCGGGCGTGGTGGCGGGCGCCTGTAGTCCCAGCTACAGGAGGCTGAAGCAGGAGAATGATGTGAACCTGGGAGGCGGAGCTTGCAGTGAGCTGAGACTGAGCCACTGCCTCCAGCCTGGGTGACAGAACGAGACTCTGTCTCCCCCCACCCCCCCCCCAAAAAAAGGAAAAAAATGCATTAAAATACACATAACATAAAATATACCATTTTAACCATTTTTAAGTATACAGCTCGGTGGTGTTAAAGCCTCAGACCTGTTTATAGACCAAATAGAAGTCCCCTGAGAGAAAGGCTGAAGATAGAGGAAAAGTAGCAGGTGCATGCCAAAGGTCTCAGAAGAGGCTGGACCGGATGGCTTCCAGACCACGGGAGTGTGGCTAGCTGTGACCAGGAAAGCAGGTGTCTTGTCTCTGAGACTGGACTAAAAGGCACAGATGGAAGAAGGGATCCTGAGGCTGCAGAATGTGGATCTGTATAACTCACCCACTCTCCCAGGAGCAGCCAGACACCTGGTTATAGGAACAGAGAAGGTGAGCTGGCAGATTCCAGGCTGCTTTTTTTCCTGGTCAGTCTGGAAGGAAAGATTACAAAGGAGAATTAAGGACGTTGGTGAAACAGCTACTCAGATAATCCTAACAACGGCTGGATAGGCAGAGGGCAGAACCAAGGGAAAATGGAGGAATCAAGGGACTGGTAAGAGGGATGAAGGGGCAGACAGAAGAACTTATGAAAGAGATCAATGAGGAACATCTAACATGAGATGTCACAGAATAAAACCAGATGTCACAGAATTCAAGGTAAGATGATCCTGAAGAAGAGTGTCTAACAATAAAAGACACAGCAAAAGACAACGTGGAGATGAATGGGCCCCTTGGAGATCCATGGTAACCTTTACTAGATAAGCTTCAGCAATCTGCTACAATTGGGACCCGAATGGAAAAGGAAGACACCACATGTACCCACTCTTCTGAGAAGCAGGAAAAGTAGGGAAAGAGGGAAATAAGGCAGAATACATGGCCAAGGGAGGACTTTCCCCTAGATGGAAAATCCTCGTGCCAGCTTGAGCCAGTGGAAAGGGCTGATGGGTAGGAAAGACAAGACCCTTGCGAATTAGAATGAAATGAACAGATCAACAACACAGGTGAACAGGCTGGCTTGCTTGAAGGAAATGCTTTCTCCATGATTGGAGCAGAGCAGAGGACAACCTGACCTCTTATTCCGTGCAATCAGGCTTTTCATTTGACCAGAAGATACACCTTCATAGAAATCTAATATAAGACTCAACAGATGAGCAATAGTCTTATAACTAACTCCTTGTCTCATTTTTCTGACTCTTCAGTCTCCTCTCCACATTATAAACTTGAGCCATCTCTTAAATGCAAAAGTAATCACATCTTTCCTTGGCTAAGACCTCTTCAATGGTTACTACCGTATTCTGTGAGATAAAGGCAGATTGAGTTAGGTGGCAGCAGAGGTAGAAATACATAGACAGAAAGCGACATTTAGGAGAGCAAATCAGCAGTCTTAGTGACTGACAGCATATGAAAGAAAAGCAAGAAGCTGAAGATGGCATCCAGATTTGTGGTGGTATGGTCAACCAGTGCATGGAGGGGCCATTCCTGGAGACAGGGAAAACTGGGTGCGGGTAGGAGGTAATATCTCTAGACACCTGGCTCAGGGGTAGGGGTGGGAGGGGTAAAGAGTTTGACTTAGACATCTTGAACTTCAGGTGCTTTGGAATTTCCAAGAGGATATTCTAGTAGACATATAAAAACAGACACATGAAACTCAAAAGAGATCTGGGCTGAAGGAATAGATATTATTTATCTATGTTCTTATTATGTTATGATTTATTATAATAGGGAGATGTCAGCATAAGGAAGGTACTTAAAATTCTGGCAATTACTAAAACTGCCCAGTGACTGGGTAGAATAAAACCAGAGGCTGGAATAACATCCTGATGAATTCCATCATTTAAAGAGACAGGCAAAGGAAAAGCCCCCATAAAAGCAAGTGAGGAATGATTAAAAAGATACGGGGCTTAGGGTGATGGTATGGTATCATGGAAAGAAAGGAGAAGGAGCAAGAGCCAAAGGCTATGACAGCTTTGAAACAAGTAGAATTTACCCATAAGGAAGTCATTTACAACCTCAGAAAGAGCCATGACAGTGGATGAGAAACCAGATTCCAGCAAGTTGAGTAGTAAATGAAGGGTTAGGAAGTGTGATGGTAAGCATGGACAATGTGGCCAATTTTGAGCCAGGTACAGTGGCTCAAACCTATAATCCCAGTACTTTAGGAGGCCGAGGCGGGAGGATCCTTTGAGTCCAGGAGTTCAAGACCAGCCTGGGCAACATGGCGAGATCCTGTCTCTACAAAAAATTTTAAAAAACAAAACAAAAACAGCTGGGCATGTTGGCACATGTCTGTGGTCCAAGCTACTTAGGAGGCTGGGGCAGGAAGACTGCTTGAGCCCAGGAGTTCAAGGTTACAGTGAGCTATGATCATGTCACTGTACTCTAGCCTGGGTGACAGAGAGATCCTGTCTCTAAAGAATAAAACAAAACAAAAAACCCCCCATCAATTTCTTAAAAGAGGAGGAGAGAGGTAGAGGTAGGGGAAGAAAGAGATGGGCAGTAACTAGAGAAGGCATGGGGCTAAAGGATGTAGGTCTATTTAAGCTGGGAGAGAAGTAAATATGCTAAATGCTGATGGGAGAAGAGCTAACAAAGAAGTAGTTGAAGAAATACAAAGCGACAGGACAGCAAAGTTCCTGAGGATGAGGGAGGGGGTGGAATTCAGAACAAAAGAATAGGGTAGGGATTAAACTCAAACAGGAGAAGGGGTTCCTTCTATTTTAACAGGAGAAAATAATGAGTACTAGATGAAGGTAAATTGGTAGATTTGATCACAGGAAGTTGAGAGAGCACGAATAGTTTAAATTTTCTTTGTGGTTGGGGGCAGTGGCTCACACCTGTAATCCCAGCATTTTGGGAGGCCGAGGCGGGCGGATCACGATGTCAGGAGATCGAGACCATCCTGAATAACACAGTGAAACCTCGTCTCTACTAAAAATACAAAAAAAACTAGCCGGGCGAGGTGGCGGGCGCCTGTAGTCCCAGCTACTCGGGAGGTTGAGGCAGGAGAATGGCATGAACCCGGGAGGCAGAGCTTTCAGTGAGCTGAGATCACGCCACTGCACTCCAGCCTGGGTGACAGAGTGAGACTCTGTCTCAAAAAAAAAAAAATTTTTTTTTTCTTTGTGACACAGGAAGAAAAACCATCTGCTGAGAGTAAGAGGAGGAGGCAGGGCTGGAAGTTCAAGGAGAGTGGGGCTGCTAAAACTGTCATTTTGGAGAATGAAAAACAATTCACTAGGGAAACAGAATTACTGGGGAATATGGAAGGCCCAGTTGTGCTGCCTAATCATGAATTTGTACGATTCCAATCTACCTAGTTTATGTGATTTTCTCAGCAGCACAGCCAAGTCAGAGAAACACTGGCCTGAATAAGATCTTTTAAATTGGTAACAATTAACCTGGGTGTGCATTAGAATTATTGAGGAGCTTTAAAAAAAAGGCAGCAGAAAGGCTGGGCGTGGTGGCTCACACCTGTAATCCCAGCACTTTGGGAGGCCAAGGTGGGCGGATCACCTGAGGTAAGGAGTTCGAGGCCAGCCTGGCCAACATGGTGAAACCCTGTCTCTACTCTACTAAAAGTAAAAAAATTAGCGGGGCGTGGTGGCAGGCACCTGTAATCCCAGCTACTCGAGAGGCTGAGGCAGGAGAACCGCCTGAACCCGGGAGGCAGAGGTTGCAGTGAGCCAAGATTGTGCCATTGCACTCCAGCCTGGGGACAAGAGTGAGACTTCGTAAAAAAAAAATATGGAAGGCCCAGTTGTGCTGCCTAATCATGAATTTGTACGATTCCAATCTACCTAGTTTATGTGATTTTTCTCAGCAGCACAGCCAAGTCAGAGAAACACTGGCCTGAATAAGATCTTTTAAATTGGTAACAATTAACCTGGGTGTGCATTAGAATTATTGAGGAGCTTTAAAAAAAAGGCAGCAGAAAGGCTGGGCGTGGTGGCTCACACCTGTAATCCCAGCACTTTGGGAGGCCAAGGTGGGCGGATCACCTGAGGTAAGGAGTTCGAGGCCAGCCTGGCCAACATGGTGAAACCCTGTCTCTACTCTACTAAAAGTAAAAAAATTAGCGGGGCGTGGTGGCAGGCACCTGTAATCCCAGCTACTCGAGAGGCTGAGGCAGGAGAACCGCCTGAACCCGGGAGGCAGAGGTTGCAGTGAGCCAAGATTGTGCCATTGCACTCCAGCCTGGGGACAAGAGTGAGACTTCGAAAAAAAAAAAAAAAAAAAAAAGGTAGAAGAAAGAGAGAGAGATGCCTGGGTCCTATCCCAGACCAGTTAAATCAGAATCTCTGTAGATGGGACTATGGCCTCAATTTAAAAAATTCCTCAATTTTAAAAATTCACTAATTCGACAAATATTGATTGAATGTCTACTATGTGTTAGGCACTGGGAATACCACAGTGAAAAAAGAGACAGGAATTCTTGCCTTCATGGAGTTTAGCTCCTAGTGGATAATATAGTAACTTTTGCAAAAGTTCTCCAAGTGCTTCCATAAGAAAGAACTGCTGTTGTTAGCATCTAATTGATGAGGAAACTTGACTTCACTTATGAAATAGGCCCAACTGGATAAAACTGATAGCTTCCCCAGGGTATGTAAGGCCAATAAAAACAAAGGATCAGGAGCATAGCTCATATATCCAAATCGAGAAAAGAGAGAGCAGAGATTAAAAACGTTCCCAAGGCCACAAACCTGATTAAACTCCAGTTAAAAGTTAAAAAAGCAAGATCTCTACAGGTCAGCCTTAGAGCATGAGAGGTAAATTTAAAGCCTGTAGTCCCAGCTACTTAGGAGGCTGAAGCGGGAGAATGGCATGAACCCAGGAGGCAGAGCTTGCAGTGAGCCGAGATGGTGCCACTGCACTGCAGCCTCGGTGACAGAGCGAGACTCTGTCTCAAAAAAAACTGGAGATAACAGGCAAAGTCAGGGAGAGGCCTTAAACATGAACAGAGTCAGTTCTGTCTACAGGGAAGATGAGAGTGAGCCACAGTCTACATGAATAAAGAGGCAGCGCTAAATGTTAACATTCTTTGGTAACCAACATCAAGCAAGAATACTGCAATTCTGAATGAGTTCACTCTCCTTACAAAAACACACTAGTTGCATGCATGCTTGTTTTAAGACATTTATAGAGGACCAAAAGAAAAAAAAAAAAAAAGGAGAGAGCATATTCCTTAGAGGAGTTCTTAGGAAAGAGGAATATTTTCTTTTCGGACCAGGAAAAAAATGGGGGCAGGAGAAACAGGAGATTGCTGCTAGCAAAAACGAGGCCAGTCATTCAATGCCATACTCCCAAAGCTATGAACGAGAGGATGTGGGCGGGACCAAGCCCCTGGTCAGTAATGGCTGCAACACATTCATTTATCCACCTGTGGGCCTATGACCATATGAGCACCTGGGTTATATGACATGGAGGGCTAGGGATCAGGAAGCTCCTGCCCACCAAATACCTTCATTATGATGTCTTCAAATCACACAGCTAGAACAGAACTTAAGTTTCCCTCCCAAACTGGTTCCCTCTTAAGTTCCCTGTTTCAGTGAACGGGTTTATCATCCTTGATTCTTTCTTTTCCTTCCATTCCTACACCCAACTGGTCATAAATAAAGTAGACCCCACCTCTCAAATCCCTTACATCTGTGCATTTCTCTGTTTCTACAACCACTCCCTAGTCTAGGCAACTATGACTGCACAAAGGGATTATTCCAAGAGCATCACAAGCAGACTTCCTGTCTAGTTTTAGCAGATGGTTTTTCTAAAACATTAGCCGATCGTGTCACACTCTATCTTGAAACCTTTCAACATCTTTGCATTGTACTAGGATAAAATGCAACCCAACACGGTTTACAACGTCCTTCACAACACGACCCTTCTTACCTCTCTAGGCTTATTTCTTATTATTATACCTTCTTTGCTCTTTGGTCTAGTCATACTGAACTAGTTTCAGTACAGTGAAAGTAAACTTTCTGCAAAAGTCCTACAGGTGATTCTAAGGGGAAGCCAGTGTTGAGAACCACTGTTGTTAGCATCTAATTGATGAGGAAAATTGGATGCACTTAATGGAATAGGCTCAACCTATCTCCTACCAGAGAAAACTGAAAGCTTCTCCAAGAGAAAAGTACAAGTCTTTTCACGGCTTCAGTCCTTAAAACAAGCCAGTGGCTCCCAAACTTTGCTATACTTTGGAATCACCTGGGCTTCTTTAAAAACTACTGATATTCCTTCCCTGACATTTTATTTAATTGGCATGGGGATGATATGGGGATTTTGAAAAGCTCCCCGGGTAATGCTAATGTGGAGGTTTGAAAACCACAGGAATAAGTTATTTGTTTGGCTTGAATACTCTTTCCCTAATTCACCTGCAAAATCTCTAATTATCTTTTAGGCCTCATTAAAAAAAATCACTTCCTTGACTCCCTACACCAAATGAGTTGCCCCTATAATTAATTAGCACCCCTGCACACTGGGCTTCCACTACTAGCATGTCTCGTATCATATTTCACTTATGCCCAGACGACATATTTCACTTATGCTCAACTTGCTCACTGTTAGACTTCTAGTCCAGTGTTCAGCAAAAGGCTAACACACATGGATACGATAAGTATTTGATAAATGTGATGAATACAGCTCAGCCTAAAAGGATATATTAAAGATAGCAAAATAAATTATAGAATCTAGAACTTGCTGACAATGAACAAATCTGGCCATGGTTGAAGAGGGAATCACTTACCTGTTTAATGACATAATGAATCTCTTCAGAACTGAGAACACTACATTTAATATCAGTTGGTTTACATGGAGTAATTCCCTTATAGACAAGAGGTGTGTAGCATTTCATTGCAAATTTCAAGTCACTGACATGCCTCCTCTCTTCTAAAATATCTTCAAACTCATCCCACTTTTTGAGCTCCTTCTGTGGATAAGGCAAGAAAGTTATGAGCACATACTGTAAAATAAGTCAGGACAGATTAAAGACTACATTGGTAAGGCTTCATCTTTGACATATGAAAAGGAGCAGAGTGTTCGGATGTTAGATTTTCACATAGTAAGAAAAAGAGATGTAAAGAAAATTAGGATCAATAAATTGATACTGACTTATCATAATATTTTATTACATTTCTGATTGCTACCATTGCCAGTACCTCTTTGGGAAATTTAATGAAGACAGCAAAGATGAGACATTAAGCCCTGGAGTAATCTGGTCAACTTTACATGGCTTCATCTGCCACACTGACAAACTTGTTTCGTTTGCCTCTGCTTAGCTTTTAAAATTACATTAAAACATACATTTGAAACCCAAATTATATAAAATAAAAAACCGTCTGGGTGCAAACAAAAGGAAAAATCACTCAAGAAACAAGTGCTCCAATAAGGTACTATTGAGCAGTACATTGCTGTGAAAACTTTCTTTTCTTCTTCTTCTTCTTTTTTTTTTTTTTGAGACAAGATCTCATTCTCTTGCTCAGGCTGGAGTACAGTGACACCATTATATAGCTCACTACAGCCTTGAACTCCTAAAGCAATCCTCCCTCCTGCCTCAGCCTCTCGAGTAGCTAGGATTACAAGTGCATACCACCAAGCCCAGCTAATTCTTAATTTTTTTTTTGTAGAGACAGAGTCTTGGCTGGGCATGGTGGCTCATGCACGTTAATTCCAGCACTTTGGGAGGCTGATGCAGGAGGACTGCTTGGAGCCAGGCATTCAAGACCCCATCTCTACAAAATAAAATAATAATAATAATAACAATAATAATAATAATAATAATAACGATAATAATAATAATAATGAGGTACAGTCTTGCTCTGTTGCCTAGGCTGGTCTCAAACTCCTGGCTCAAGCAATCCTCCTACCTTGGCCTCCCAAAGTGCTGAGATTACAGGTGTGAGCTATTGTGCCTGGCCTGTGACAAATTTTTTATTTCTTACTCAGCCCCTGCCATTCAGCTTCTAACCAATTAGCCCCTGAAACTGCTCTTTACAAGGCTACCAATGACTTCTGAATTGTTAATTTTTTAAAAAGTACTTTTCTGCAAAAGTAGTAGTAATGATAATAATTATAGCTAACACATATAACTGCTTACAAAGAGTCAGGACACTTGTAATATGTGCTAACACTAAAGTGTTAGGCAGCATTCTAAATGCTTTAGAGGCTTAGGCACCACTCTTCTATGAAATCTCTCCCAGAGTCCTGGATGGAATCACTCATATTTTCCCTGTCACTTCTTTTCCTACTATCTACATCTATTATGGTATGTATCCGACAACACTGTAATTGTTTGCATGTCTGTCTCCCTACTAGAATGAAATTATCTTGAAGATAGGAAAGTTTATTTCCTCTTTGTATTTCCAACATCTGGTTGTATTTGGAATACAGCAAAATTGGTCAATAAGTGAACTCAGTAACTGAAAGACCAAATGTGAGGTACTAGAAGAAAATACAGAATGTTAACTGAGACCACAATTTGGCCTAAGAATATAAGTGGAAGCAAATAGCATTTATGAGGAGTTTATAAAAGGGTGGCAGGTGAAACATGCAAACATGAACATATTTATGTCCATATATAGAGAGACTATATGAAGGAAAGGTCTTTTCACTGTTGAAGTTCTCATGTGAAGTTGCAATCCTTGTAATATATTAAATGCTCTTGCTTATAAGGCTGGAAAACTCTCAAATCCCACATTTCTCATTAATAAATATATAGTTGTATCAGTTTGAGCTCTATAGACTGCAGCCAACTACCATTATATCATTTTAGGGCTTAAAAACAAGAACTTCCCATTTAGTGGTCCTGGGAGTGGAAGGAGAAAAGGATCAGAATCAGCTGGGGATATACGTATACACACATACAGTCATGCACTGCCTAACAATAGAGAGACACTCTGAGAAATGCATTGGTAGGCAATTTCATCATTGTGCAAACATCATAGAGTGTGTTTACACAAACTCAGATGGTATAGCCTACTACATACCCAGGCTAGATGGTATAGTGGTTAGCCTATTGCTCCTAGGTTACAAACTGTACAGCATGTTACTGTATTGAATGCTATAAGCAACTGTAACACAATGGTACGTATTTACACAAAGAAACACGAAAAAAGATACAGTAAAAATACAATATTATAATCTTATGGAACCACCATCATATATTGAGTAAAACACTGTTATGCATCATATGACTCTGTGTTTGTGTGTGTGTATATATGTATATATAGTTGACCCTTAACACACATTTGAACTGCACAGGTCCACTTACACGAGGATTTTTAAATTAAAAATTTTTTTCAATAGAGATGCCGGTCTCACTATGTTGCCCAAGCTGGTCTCAAACTCCTGAGCTCAAATTATCTTCCTACCTCAGCCTCCCAAAGCACTGGATTACAGGCGTGAACCACCATGCCTGGCCTATATAAGGATTTTCTGCTTCTGCCACTCCTGAGAGGGTAAATCCAACCCCTCCTCTTCCTCCACCTCCTCCTCACCAGCGTACTCAATGTGAAGTGACGAGGATGAAGTGGATTAATGACGATCCACTCCCACTTGATGAACAGTAAATATATTTTCTCTTCCTTATGATTTTCTTAGTAACATTTTCTTTTCTCTAGCATACTTTATTAAGAATACAGTACATAATACACATAACACATAAAATAAACATTAATGAATTGCTTATGTTATCAGCTAGGTCAACAGTAGATTATTACTAATGAAATTTTTGGAGAGTCAAAAGTTATTTGTGGATTTTCAACTGTGCAGAGGTTTGGTGCCCCTAACTCCCATGTTGTTCAAAGATCAACTGTACATAAACATAGACATGTATGGGAGCGAGGGAGTCTTCAGGATAAAAACCCCTAAGGGAAACTAGCAGGCATGTATACTTTGAAAAAGCTTGCCAAATATGATCATCTACAATCCTTCCATGGTTCTGTTACTTGCAAGGTGGATTTACATCAAGTCCACCTGTCTTAGCATATGACCCCAGGCTCCTCATGACCCCCACCTCCTGCCTCATGACCATTCCTCTTAATCCAACAGTCCAGCTATGTCATGACCTGCAGTTCCCTAAACAAACTGTGTTCCCAGATATTTGTTCAAGTTGCTCCCTCTACAGAATAGGATTCATTCTCAAATATTTGAATGCCTATGTGCTTGACACTGTAGTATGTGCTGAGGATACAGTGGTGATCAAGAGAGAGACAGTCTCTTTTATGAAGAACAAGGTGGACAGTGGTACCAGTTATTGAGAGGAGCACTTACAAATGCTCCTTCCACACTGTTCACCTGGGAAATATTTAGCCATAAACCAGAGCTTGTGTTACCTCTTCTGTGTCCCATATTCTGCTTCTCCCCTTTACCTAGATTGAATAGGTCATCCTTTCCTTTCAGTCTTTACTGAGCCCTCAATAATTGGATTTTCAAGATGGTCTCTAAAACACTTCATTAAACTTGTATTTGGTGCCTCCCTTACAAGACTGTGAACTTCTTATCTGGTAGATAAGGTGTCTTACACATTTCTGTACTCCCAGTTTCTAGTAGGAAATCATGTCACTGTAGAATGAAAAAATAAATTACAGAATGAAGTCACTTTTTTTTTTTTTTGAGACGGAGTCTCGCTCTGCCGCCCAGGCTGGAGTGCTGTGGCCGGATCTCAGCTCACTGCAAGCTCCGCCTCCCGAGTTCACGCCATTCTCCTGCCTCAGCCTCCCGAGTAGCTGGGACTACAGGCGCCCGCCACCTCGCCCGGCTAATTTTTTTTTTTTTGTATTTTTTAGTAGAGACGGGGTTTCACCGTGTTAGCCAGGATGGTCTCGATCTCCTGACCTCGTGATCCGCCCGTCTCGGCCTCCCAAAGTGCTGGGATTACAGGCTTGAGCCACCGCGCCCGGCCTGAAGTCACTTTTTGAACCCTGTCGATGATGGCTCCTCGGTATTCACAGGATAAGGCTCAACTCTCTCCCCATTCTGGCTCTTACCCAATGTCGAATCTAGTGTTTTTTTCTGTTTTTTTTTTTTTTTTTCTTTTGAGACGGAGTCTTGCTCTGTTGCCCAGGCTGGAGTGCAGTGGCACAATCTTGGCTCATTACAAGCTCTGCCTCCCAGGTTCACACCATTCTCCTGCCTCAGCCTCCCGAGCGGCTGGGACTACAGGTACCCGCCACCATGCCTGGCTAATTTTTTGCATTTTTAGTAGAGACGGGGTTCACCATGTTAGCCAGGATGGTCTCAATCTCCTGACCTCGTGATCCACCTGCCTCAGCCTCCCAAAGTGCTGGGATTACAGATGTGAGCCACCACGCCCGGACGGATCCAGTGGTTTTTAACTCAGGCTGCACATTAAAATAACCTGGGGGCACTTCAAAATAAATACTGATATCCAGGTTCCACCTCTAGAGATTTTTGATTAATTTGGTCTGTGAGTGCTGCTTAGCTGTCAGAATTCTTTTTTTAAAATACTCCAAGTGATTCCTATGTGCAGCTAGGGTTGAGTGTTCCTGCTCATTAACTGGCCTTCCCTATACCATGCTTGAGAATTTTTTACTATCATTAAGTAAACTTATATGGCTACTCACTCAGGAACATAACACAAAGAAGAACCCAAGTAAGCCTTAGGGGAACTATCTCTCCCCCCATCTTACTTAGAGTAGGGCAGGCCTCTCCCTATTGCTAGTGAAATAGGCCTTTCTTGTACCTTCCTTTTAATTGCTCTGGAGGATCCATTCATTCAACAGAGAGCTCACAGTGTACCAGGCACTGTTTTATAGGCTGTGAATACAGCACGAACAAGGAAGGCAGGGACTGCACTGAGAGCCTACATGTCCTTATGGAAAGACAGACAACAAATAAACAAGGTAAATTCATTTAGTGATACCACCAGTAGTATGTTGGTCAATGTTTAACCATTTAACACTTGATATGGGAGAGCTCTGAGTTACAGCATTTGTCAATTTTTGTGAGATATACGCTCCCACCAGGGCAGATTTAAAGCTACCAATCTGACCCCAGCAAATGCAAAACTGAGAAGAAATGAGCAGTAGCACACAGTTATATAGGATCTCCACCTTCCAGCACGATAGACAATCTCAAGAGCACGGGTAACAGTATAATAATGAGAAAATGCTAAGTTTTCAGTATTTATTACCATTTTTAAAAACAGGATTTATTTAATTATAAATTTATATAATTTAATACTTAATTTATTTTTTTTGAGATGGAGTTTCACTCTTGTTGCCCAGGCTGGAGTACAATGGCACAATCTCAGTTCATCGCAACCTCTGCCTCCCGAGTTCAAGCGATTCTCCTGCCTCAGCCTCCTGAGTAGCTGGGATTACAGGCATGCACCACCACGTCCAGCTAATTTTGTGTTTTTAGTAGAGATGGGGTTTCTCCATGTTGGTCAGGCTGGTAACGAACTCCCGACCTCAGGTGATCCACCCACTTCAGCCTCCCAAAGTGCTGGGATTACAGGCGTGAGCCACCGTGCCCAGCCCAGCTAGCAATAAAACTTCTGAGAAAACACAGCATGCCACACAGAAGGGAGTATGAACATTCTGAGGGAAGAGCATGCTTACTGACTGAGAAACAGAAGGCCAGGATGGCTAAAGCACAGGTGAACAAGAAGATTAGTAAAGTCAGAGCAATAGCTTTTGGGATACTGTAAGGCATCTGGATCTTTCACTTGGACTTTAACAGGAAGTCATCATCTGGATTATGGCACACCAGGAGTTACCCATCCTCGGTCTTCTTTTCATTCTAGGGTCTTGCTGAATGATTTCAGGCTCACCGATGGCTATAGATACAAACTACTTGCTGAAAAATCTATACATTTAGGCCAGACCCCCTCTCTTGCTCTGGCACCATATTTCTAACTCTACTTGGATCTCTCCCAAATACCATGGAATGTATTTGGCCCATAACATGATAAGCCACAAGTTAAAAATCATTATATTTCTCTCTTACATCACAAACGGAACACACCCCAAACTGAATTCTATTACCCTGACTAAACCTGCTCCTCTCCCCATATTTCCTATCAATGAAAGGCATCATCATCTGCCCAGTTGCCAAATCGTAGAAACCCAAGTGAACTTCAGATTACGCTCTCTTCCTTAGCCACGACATTCAAATGGTTCCAAAGGCTGATGATTTACTGTCCTAAATATCACACAAATTCATCAGTTTCCCTTCTTCCCGGGCTCACTGTTACTGCCTTACTCCAGGTTTCATTACTTCTCTGGATTACTGCAATAGCATTCTAACTGATCACCACTTTTATGTATCAGATTCCCTCCCCAACCTGATTCTCTTCCTACAATCTCTACTTAGGCAAGACAGGTTACCTATACAGATAATCACACCAGAAACCTAGTAGTCTTCTCAGACTTTCAAAAATATAAATGTGTTTTGGGAGGCCAAGGCAGGTGGATCACTTGAGGCCATGAGTTTGAGACCAGCCTGGCCAACATGGTGAAACCCCTTCTCTACTAAAAATACAAAAATTAGCCAGGTGTGGTAGCAGGCAGCTGTAATCCCAGCTACTTGGGATGCTGAGGCAGGAGAATCTCTTGAACCCTGGAGGTGAAGGTTGCAGTGAGCCAAGATCGTGCCATTACACTCTAGCCTGGGTGACAGAGTGAGACACCATCTCAAAAAAAAAAACAACAACAAATAAACATATTTATTTTTATGTATACACATATGTGTATACACACACATACATATGTAACATTAAGATCACCCATAAAGTTACGATTTTATCCCCAAGGATATGTAAACACGACACAAAAAATTTCTTTAGGAAATATCATCTGCCTACTTCCTTGTTTCTCATGTCTCCTTTCTTCCACCCAAACCTAACTAACTAATTCTAACCCCAAATATGCAAGGGAATAGTTTTCTTACATCAATGTCTAGGACAGTTTTCCTCTCCCTCATCTGCCATTCACAGCTCAAAAACTCAGCTCAGGCCAGGCACAGTGGCTCATGCCTGTAATTCCAGCACTTTGTGAGGTGAGTAGATCACTTGAGGTCAGGAGTTCAAGACCAGTCTGGCCGACACAGTGAGTCCTTGTCTATACTAAAAATACAAACATTAGCAGGGCGTGGTGGCGTGTGCCTAAAATCCCAGCCACTCGGGAGGCTGAGGCAGGAGAATTGCTTGAGCCCCGGAGACGGAGGTTGCAGTGAACCAGGATTGAGCCACTGTTCTCCAGCCTGGCAACAGAGCAAGACTGTCTCAAAAAAAAAAAGGAAGATCCGCTCAGATGTCACCTTTTCTTAGAAACCTTCTCCAAGTACCCAAACTGGTCAGGTGCCCCTTCTTGTCACTCCCACAACATGCTATGCATGCTGCAATCATTGCCCTTATCCTACTTAACTGTAATTATTTGTTTACTTTTATGACTTCTTGTGCCCTTAAAGGCAGAGCCTGGATCTGTAACTTCTATATCTCAGAAACTGAGAATAATGAGTAGGATACTGTATATATTCCTAATGTTTGCTGCAATCAGCAGTATCTTATATGTTTCTAAAATGCTACTTTTAGATTAGAGTATTACACAATAACAGTGTAGCTGGGGAAATAAAAACAGCCTGAAGTACTAAGAGAAAGTAAGGTTACCATGGAAGTAAAGGTTACCCAGTCACAAAACAGTAGCGAGAACTAGAGGGTTGCTGTCCAGCATCAGAACTACAGAATGCTCAGATCCAACTGACATAGTTTTTCACATGAAAAAGTGGACTCAAGTCTTATTAAAGAATCGTTGGTGAAGGGGAAGTAAAAAAAAAAACAAAAAAACAACTCCTTCCTTTAATGTACAAAATGAAAATTCCCGCCAATTCACAAACCAGTTGAGAGCTTAAAAAGCTACATGTTAAAAGCTGGATATGCATAGCAACCCTCTTCCCTTCATGCCTGCTCTGGAGTAGCAGTCAGAAAACAAGGTTGATATCCACCACAGAATTGTGGGGAAGATCAATGTAGAGAGAGATTTAAATAATAAGCCTTATAGGCAGTTAGCAATCAGAAACCGAAAGCTCTTGATAGAGAGGGAACAGGAGTTTCTCCATGTTCCAAAGAATATTG
This sequence comes from Rhinopithecus bieti, assembly GCF_001698545.2. Taxonomy (NCBI): domain Eukaryota; kingdom Metazoa; phylum Chordata; class Mammalia; order Primates; family Cercopithecidae; genus Rhinopithecus; species Rhinopithecus bieti. The sequence goes on from NW_016808133.1 coordinate 488,914, forward strand.
GTGTCTCAATTTGAAGGAAGCCATATTCTTTCGAAACTGGGGTGTTTATCTTGCTCTGTCGTGTTAACCCTGTTTTGACCTTTCTGCACAAATGAACACTACATTTAAGCCCAAACCAGACACTAATCACCAGGACATGCTAATATGCTTTTAAAATGAATTATTTTATTTCCTCCTAAAGTAGCTAAAAACCAATTTAGTGGTTAAAAACAACAAGAAACAAACAAAAACCAAATCAGTTGCCCCAGGACTGTGCAATCCTGAAGGCTATAAAACTTCCATCTCATAATTTCTTCATGAAAATCGTGGGTGACCAACATCTGCCAGCAAAAAAGACCGGTTAAAACCACGAGAGGAAGAGGGGGTTGGGGGGAAAAAAGGCAAGCGGGAGAGAAGCTGGGTGGCGCTGGCGGTCCTCCAAAATGATTTGTGAAAAAGGTACAATAATGACTGGAAGACAAAAACAGGCAATAAAAATGTCTAGAAGTTCTAAATTTTCCTACATTAAAGTGTTTAAAACTCTATCCCCACATACAAGCCAAGTGCTTTACTCCCAGGAATATAAGAGCAGCAAAGGGCGAGGTGCGGAGCCACAGGCTATCTCAGGGCGGGTCAGACCCGCAGGTTTCTCAGATTTGCCCAAAAGGTAGCTAGACACGCCCTCGCTAGAGATGGGGAGACTCCAATTCTCATCCCTCATTCCCGTGTCCAGCAGCTTTCTGAAGGCGCAGGGCCTGATAGATAGAAAGAAAGAGAAGGAACAAGTGGAAAGGAACCAAAGGAACCATAATCGGTAGAAACTTCCAAAAGCATGCACACACAGACACACGATACACTGTTGTCCTGGAAACCAACCCAACCAACTAACCCCTCCTCGGGAGCCTAGGGGGCCAGCTCTTTTGGGCAAGGGTCTTGGGCCGGAGGAATAGGGAGTGGGAGAAAGGGGTACTATCTCGCGCAGCTCCGCTCTGGGCCTCTTTTCCCTGGGCGCCTACCGAGTAGAGGAGCACGACAGCGCTGGGACTGGTTGGGCCAACGGAGAAATAAGAGTTAGATGAACTGCGAGACTCCATGGTGCGGCTGCCGTCCCGGGCGGGGTCTGGGATTCTTTGCTAAGCAGTGGTGGTGCTGCTGCTGGGGGCGGTTCTTTCGCGCAGGACGGCCCTACTTCGCCTAGGGCGGCGGCACCCTCTGCAGCCGCACCACAGGACCCCGGGCGCCGCCATCTCAGCCAGGACGGAAGCCGCGCAGGGCCCTATAGCGCATGCGCGCAGTCGCGGAACCCGGAAGCGGGGATGCCGCGCGGCAGAATGAGGTTTGATTCCTCGGTTGATCCCACAATGTCGCAGGAGCAAGGCCCGGGGTCCGCCACGCCTCCCAGTTCTCCGACACTTCTTGACGCTCTGCTCCAGAACCTTTACGACTTCGGTGAGTGCGGGGTCCCAGGAGCCCACGTGGAGAGCAGATCTGAGGAACGTGGTTGTCCTGTGCGGCTCGTGCTGAATTGGCCTCTCCTTTGAGGCTAAAGGTTCTTGCATGTCAAGCACCCTTAACTTCGTCCCACCTGGTTCCAGTAGCGGATGCAGAACACATTTCTCCATCGGAAGTCACCCCTTGACCGGGCTCTGTCGAGTTATTCGTCAGACCTTACAACTCGTCCCCAACTCGTCCCCAAGTGTGGGGACCGTCGTACTTTCTTGTAGGAAGCACCGAGGCTTTCCGATTTAACGGGGGCAGTGCACACAGGACCTTGGACTCCCGAAGTAGCCCACTTTTCCATGAGCTCTGGGATGTCCCCTTTCCCCATGCCACCCCCAAGACCTGCCTGACCTTGGTGCGATAGTGTCATTTCGCTCTGGGACCTCGGGCCTGTTGGATAATTCACCAGCTTCATCCTTGTGTGTCCCTCGCCAGAGATACAGCCCTTGGCGAGTTGTCCTTTTCACAACTTTTTTTTTTTTTTTTTTTTTTTTTTTTTT